>NW_016159604.1:0-27547 GCF_001687245.7 Rhagoletis zephyria
TTTTTTAAAAAAAAGGTATCAAGCTCTTAAAAAATCACCCGTTATTTAATATTGCTACCTCTACTAAAAACTACTTTATTGAGTAGATGTTAAACCAAACGAACAAAAGGTTTTTCTTCTAGCCATTTCAAAACTCCGAGTGTATTTCTGCCATGAAAAAACAGCTTCTTATAAAAAATACAATTGTCCTGCATGATACTGCTATGATCCGCAGAAATGTGTGCCCAGAAAAAAGTAAAAACTCTTACAAAATCACTTGGAAGTTATCGAGGACTTTCTTTCACACTGCCATTATAACGGGTGATTTTTTAAGAGCTTGATACCTTTTTTTTTAAAAAAAACGCATAAAATTTCATCGGTTCTTTATTTGAAACGTTAGATTGGTCCATGACATTTACTTTTTGAAGATAATTTCATTTAAATGTTGACCGCGGCTGCGTCTTAGGTGGTCCATTCGGAAAGTCCAATTTTGGGCAACTTTTTCGAGCATTTCGGCCGGAATAGCCCGAATTTCTTCGGAAATGTTGTCTTCCAAAGCTGGAATAGTTGCTGGCTTATTTCTGTAGACTTTNGAGAAGAAAAGAATGTGCAGCGATAACAGAAAAAGCCGACGCCTCCTCTAATGTGGTTTTTCCACGTCATCTGTTTCTCCGATTTTCTTTACTTATGGTGGGTATCGTTTTGGCGCGAATACCCCTAATTTAGTCTTACCCAAATTGGAAGCACACCACCGACAATCAGCTGCTCTGCTCATCAAGCTCAATCAAGTTGCGGCGTTGAAATGAAAAAATGATGAAAAAACTCGTTCGTATTATTGTTCTCATTGTGTGCTATTTTAGGACACTTTTCGTTTTTTTTGGGCTCCGACCATTTGGTAAATAATTAAGACTTTGCTAAGTTAACCGTAACTTAGCAAATTATTCATTCAATGAAGTATTTTTACTACTTATCTGGGTTTATTTTTTGGGGCTTTTTATGTGCTTTCAAAATAATTCCTAGTAAACATTTAAAAACCGCTTGACGTCACGCTATCTGGCCCACTTCTGAAATTTTGGTCGAATACGAATAAATATTATTAAGGAATTACGTGCTATTTTTGGGCTTTTTAGAGTAATAATTATATTATTTATTAAAATAATTATAGGAGCTCATCCAGTTTCCCACATAATTAAGACTTTACTGGGTTAACTGTAGCCTAGCAAAGCATCCATCCAGTGAAGATTTTTTACTCCTTATTTTTAGTAGGGTTGCCATCTATTTAAAAATTACTATTTTATCCTTACATAGTATACAGCAGAGACAAGAATTTTTTACCACGCTAATCTCGAAGCTAACTGAAAGGATTCGAAATAAATTTCGAAAGGGGTATTATTTTCAACACCTAGAATTTTTATAATGTTGCCACCTGTCTAAAAATTAAAAGATCCGTTTTTTTAATTACAAAAAGTGAGATGTGAAATTTTCGGCGTTCGTTAGACTAAAAAATTAGGTAGTAAAAGAATATAATCTCCGGAGTTGCAATAAGTTTTATTTTTTTTCGGTGGGGTTGCCACCTATTTCAAAACTATTATTACATGAGGGTATTTTTTAGTAAATTACATCGAATTTTCACAGTTCATTCAATTTAAAAAAATTAGGTCTGAATGGAAAGGGATTGACCTATAGATGTGCAATAAGGTTTTATTTTTTGCAGAGTGTTGCCACCTATATGAAAAATACTGCGATGTGGCCTGATTACTGGACAAAAGAGTGAGTTGTCAAATGAAAGAACTTGGCCTCCAGATGCGCAATGAGTTTATATTTTTTTTTATAGAGTTGCCGCCTCTCTGAACCTACTCTTAAAAATCTTATAATTTCGATACAAATAAGCCAACCTCAATGAAATCATTCAATGCAAATAAATCAAATCACAGACGTTCTGTATCATTACTTTGTTAGAATAAAAATATTAATGACTTCGATTCCCTCTTTCAAGCATAAATTAATTTGTTAAAGT
Source organism: Rhagoletis zephyria (assembly GCF_001687245.7). Classification (NCBI taxonomy): domain Eukaryota; kingdom Metazoa; phylum Arthropoda; class Insecta; order Diptera; family Tephritidae; genus Rhagoletis; species Rhagoletis zephyria. Next base: position 1,997 of record NW_016159604.1, read on the forward strand.
TATTCTGCTACAAAAATGTTATTGTGCTATTGTGTTATCAAAAAATCTATTAATATAACAGGAAAACTTTTCCTACAAGGATACAAGCATAAATATACATAAGCACTCCACTACGTAATATAAGTAACTATAAGCCCCCCCAAAAAAAACTCTCCTTTCACATTCATATAATCCTAGCATTTATTTAAACATATAGTACCATGTACCCTCAAAGAAAAAAATAAGCCGAAACGACTTTAGTTGTAATTAAAAACTTACATGAAAGCCCCTTTAGACTCCGCCGTTTACTTTCGCAACCAAACATACATATATATGTATGTATGTAATAGATATGAGCTGTGCCTTTTTGGCTGTGAAGTAATTAACAATAGTAATTTCATTATACTCGCCACTTACGAATGCAATGTGATACTTAAAAAAAAACATACACGCGAGCACACATCCACCCACAGGCGAGTACGCTGGTGTTTATAGAAACTTACATATTAGTATGTACCCTGCAGTGAAAAGCCAAATCAGTTAGAAAAAATACTAGTTCATTAACTAGTATGTGCCTACCAGTTCGACAATTTCGAAGAACTTAGGCGATTAGCGACATCTGACTTTGAATTGCCAAAGCCAAAAATAAAACGCAATTAATTGCTTTTCTTACAAATGTCGGCTGTGGCGTCACGTGAAGATTACTGGTTCTGGTTCAGAAATCGCAGGTTCGAGGCCGCTTGGAGGTGGTTAAGATTTTTAAAGTTAAATAAATGTTAGTAAAAATAATTTATTCAATTTATAAATAAATAACAAATTTGAAAATCTAATTGCGTTGCAAAAAAAACATTTAGGAAGAAATATAAAAACAAAGAAATTAAACAAAAATATTTTTTTTATTAAATTAAAAAATTACAATAAACAGCATAAACAAAAAAATAAATTTATAAAAAATAAAAATAAAATAAAAAATAGAAAATAAAAAAATTTTACCCGCGCCAGGATTTGAACCTGGGACCTCAGGCTTACCATGCGAGTGCTCTTCTCTGTCGGCCATTGGGACTGCTGGAGCGTCGCGAGCAAAAAGGCACACTTATGCTTTTCACGGGGCATGAATTGGCAGACTATCTCATCAACTGGTATGATGCTACTAGTATTTATACTAGTAGATGCTGATGCATAGCCTGACAATTGACATCTCGTAGGACATCGCAATGTTAAAAATACCAGTCGCTAACATTGAAAAAGGATAGAACGTGAACTAGTTCGGCTGAAACGCAAACCGGTAGAATTCTAGTTCACAACTAGTAGCTTTCCCTGCAGGGTATTTAGTTGTGTACCTTTGTTGCTGGAAATGTGCAAAGCTTTTTTCTCGGTATATTAATTTAAAAGTCTTTCCTTATGTTTTCGGGCGGGTGTGCGAAGGAGCGATTCATACATACGTCTGCATATATCTGTGTGTGTACGTTCATACGAATGGAATGAGATATGGCGAAAAAATGAGCGCATTTTAAATTTAATTATGCTGCATGCGAATAAAGAACATAAAGCCACAGTAATTTGTCTTTCTCTGTAATGCAGTAAAGTGTTACACCGAAATCATATCTTGAATGTAAGTGTGTATGTGTGCAGATAAAGTGGTGCTTAAGAGCGTGCCTCCATTTTGTAAATCCGGATTATGCACAGTCTGCTTTTGCAAAGAAAATATTTAACTAATTTTTGTATGCACTGTATGATTATTTTTGTTGCATACATTTAGGCAAGCAATGCATGTATGTAAGTGCATATGTGTAGATTAAAATGACTTCATATAAATTTGGAAAATGTTAACATTCTTGGATTACAGGATATTTGAGTTTTTAGTACGTTTTTTATACTTTTAAAGGCATACCCTTCAGTGATTTTAGAACCAACTCTCTTAAAATTTCCGCTTCTCATTGTTCTCTTGCCTTATTAATAGCCACCGCATAAACCTGACACTTCTAACCAATGACCATGAATATATGAATGCGCATCCATTTGTTTGAATGAAATAAAAATCGATATTTTCCGCAGGATAAACGTGTGACCTCCATGCACATAGCAATCAGTCACAAAAGCAACTGCAAACATTTTAGATTTCAAAAACATACATGTACATACATACTCATACATCATAATCTAATTTTAGTGACTCTCACCGCAAAATATGTATCGGACATCAAACGCGAGGTTATAAATATTTCCGTAAAGATAGAAAATTCTTCTCAAACATATTTCCTTATCGGGCAACAATTTGTTCTTAGGGCAAAAGGTCATTAAAGCTTTCATAAAAATCCTTCATTTGACTCTCATATTTAAATATCGTTACCTAAAGGTGAAAAGGTAACCAGTCCATTTTTTTTTTAAATTGTTTAGGAGAGACGAAAATAAATTTAGTTTCGCATTATCTGTGACTCTGCATCAAAAAATAAATTAAAAAAAGAGGCCTTGGCAACTTTTCACCTTTAGATAGCGATATATAGTATAAATATCTTGTGTATAAGTATTTACAAATTAAAGTCTTAAAGATCTTTCATCTGACATTGGAATAAATTTCAAATTCAATTTCATTGTATGATAATAAATATTTCAATTAATTGATGAACCAAGTTGAATTGGATTTTTTAAATAAATACGTGCCAAACTTACTAAATATAATTCTGAAGTAAAGCCTTTCCAAACTCATTTAGATTTATACCCCTCTTTTCATAACTCACTTAACTTGCGAAAAATTTAAACAGATTGCAGTCTTCTTAAGATACCTCAAAATTATTCTAAATGTTCACAATAAAGATGTCTCAAATTCAACTTTTAAAAAATATTTTGAAACAAACATTCCTTCGGAACCTCTTTCTTCTGATACCCAAATTTGACTTTTTATACATTGGGCAACCACTCTTAATGTAGTTAAGAAATAAAGCCTTTTCAAAAACCTTTTGCTCTTTACCAATATTGGAAGGATTGATTTAACTTATTAAATAATTTTAATTTAATTGATTGCGTCCTGATTTTATTTATTCAATAAGAAATACGTACTAGCGTAGGTACCCAGCGAATTTCGTCTAGCCCAAAATTATTTTGTTTGTAGGAACATTTTGGTACCACACTTTCCAAAATAATAACACAATAACCACGCCCACATCCCATATAACGGTAATTTAGAGAAATGCGAATGCACTGAAGCTAATCTAATCAAAATTGATGCTTGCAATAATTATTGAGCAAAAAATACGTTTATGATAACACTTTGGAAAAAGGGCGTGGCACTGCCCACTTATGATCACATATAAAAATGTATCTCGATAACCGTTCTACCAACTTGTACTAAACTCTGTATGGTTATTGTGCTTGCAGTATAAAAGCAAAGCATTGAAAATTATTGAAATCAGACTAAAATTACGCCCACTTCTCATATAACGGTAAATTTCAGAAATGCTTGAAACTGCGATATTTCGCAGTTTAAGGACGCTAATTTACTCAAAACTGATACAACCAACAATCTCTTGAAAATGAGTAATATTATTATAGAATTTTGGAAAATGGGCGTAATACCGCCCACATATGACTATATAAGTTTATCTCATTATGCCTAGCTGAACTTTCTATCGAAGATGTTTGAAATAGGGGTAGTTTTCGAAAATTTACAAAAACTATATTTAATACTTGCGCCGGCTATTTAATGTACGGCTACGCCCCAACCTAGACTTTTTTTACTGGTTTAGCTTTTCTTGGTTTCCAGTCTGAAATATGAAAAGGAAATTTTCAACCAAGTAGGGATTCGTCGCTGCCGAGTGTACCTGGACAGGGACACCGAAAAAAAAGCTGCTACTTTTGCCTGACTATAGAACTTTTCAAGTGCATTTGATAGAAAATTTGCTGGCACTGCCAAAGAATTCAATATAGCGAGCGCAAAGTGTTTCCACACTTCAAAGGAATGTCTTCAAAAAAACAATAACAAAATGTTTTTTTTATGAATTTCGTAGTTTTTACTTGTTTTACAGAATATTATTTCAAATAAGTTTCTTTAATTTAAAATTTTTTCAATAAAAATAAATGATGCCAAATTTAGAATACTTATAAATTAAATTACTAGCATTTTGAAAAACAATAAAGCCTCCTTTACGGTTTATTGTCGGAGCACTCCCAAAACACTCCCTCTATGTTATCTTTGGATGATTTAAGGAAGGAAGAAAATCACAGGCGAATAGAAGAATCCACACGGACTCCTTGAAGATTATCTGAGTGCGCGTTGAAGCACAATTTTTTCCAAAAACATATACCTACATTTATTGGGAAGGAACTTTTCTCCGGCGGATATGCTACTTTAAGACTCTTTTCGGAGCCTGCCTAATAGCTTCACAGCACCACACAGGGAGCCCTAATTGTGCACGCTGCGTACCCGACTGATCAGCTGAGAAACTAACAAAAGGAAATAAAAATTTTAAAGCAGAATTCAATGTTTGATTTTATTTAAGAAGTTTAAACTTAAAGAAGAAAGAATTAAACACAAAGAACATAACTATAAAATCTAATAATTACGAAACATACTCACTTTGTGAAAACACTTAAAAATAAATGATTTTTATCCTGCACACAGCAATTTTGTATAACTACGTTTTATTTTGTAAACCAAAAGTTCACTGTCTCCAATTGTATTTTCCTTGCCAGTATCTGCAAACATATATATTTGTATACAATATAAAAGCATCAGACACATTCGTAAATGCTACCCATGTACGTACATTAGGGTGGTCCAAAATAAGTAAAGTCGGAACTTTAATGTTCGCATCGCCTAGGATTATTCTATATCGAAAGAAATGCACCCCTATTTCTTATTTTTAAATCTAAAACTATTTAGAGGTCGCTCAAATCGCTTAAAGTTTTCCTTTTTTTATGTGGAAAAAAAATTCCATAGAAACTCTTATTCTCTTCAGGAGATTTCCAATAATAACACCCAATTGTTTATGTAACCATTTTTTAATACTAAGGGTTCTTATTTATCCCCGCAATTGCATTTTTTTGGCATTTTCTGGGGGTTTTGGCGGACCTAAAAAATATACTTACTATAAAAAAATTGTTAAATAACTAACTGGGTATTATTTCTGGGAATCTTGTGAAGAGAAACAGAGTTTTCTGATCGAAAAATATTGATTTTCAAGAATTCTGTACCATTTCTACGAAAAATGGTAGGGCCGAAACCTACCTAAGGTCTCTGCCGTTCTCTGAGTCCCGGCATCCGGTTGCATTGCAACTGCACATTCAAACTGGTTCTACCCGCATTTATGTAGTGGGTAAACTACAGCCACCACCATAGTCCCCAAAGGGGCCGTACCAATGAACAGAGCGGAGTAATGCTCGCCAGTCAGACCAGATCAACAAGCCGGACTCGCCCGACTTGCTCAACCCGCACAACTCGCTCAGCTAGACACTGCAAACGCTCATGCGCACCGGCACTATCGAAACTATCACTATCGCCCGAAAACAATCGATATTTCTCCAAAAATTAAATTATCGAGTTTTGCCGCTTTTCGACCGAGCATAAATACCGTTACAAATACATAAATCGCATACATTTGCATATATTTCATGCACCTGTTGACAAGTGTAAAAAAGTTTCACATAGAAAATCTTGTTCTTCTACCGAATTACTTCTTACACCTCTTTTTTCATCAGAAAAATTACCTTTACCTCCAACACGCTGATACTCAATTTCCATTTTCATAATAAGTATGTATTTGCTGAACGAAATTGCTCAACATACTTAGATATTGACACAGAGAATTCGGCACGTGCTTTGCTTTTAATAATTTATTCTTCCAGCAAATTGATTGCGCACAGCTGCGAGTGGACCACAACAATAAGTAAGTATGTATTGTACAATATTGCGGATTAGTGCGTTTTCGAAGAAGATGATAATTGCTGTGATTACTTACATACATATGTACCTAAGTATATACTAATATATGTACAAATGTATAATATTTGTATGCACTATATATCATAGATGAAAACATATCATCAATTCGTGCAGCTATGTAAAAGAAAAAAGCTTAACGCAGCTTTGCGTTGCTATTTAAATAACAAATAAGCTTTGCGCCAAAAAATTTCCTTTAAAGCAACAACACTCTATACGCGAAAAGCTTATACATAAATATGTATCTGCAAAGTTGACCAAACATTTAAAGCTTCCAGTTAAGTCTGCACAGCAGCATTTTACCCGGTCAAACTGCAAACCAAACAGTTTCATAAAGCTTTTACAGCTAACTAGCTGTCAGCTGTTTTCAGTACATAGCGCTCTCTTTTCTTTTTATCCTCTCCCTGATTTTGCTTAGCTTCTGTTTATTTTTCCGCTCGCTGCTTTGTTTACTTTACTTTTCGTTTTTGTTTTTATTTCCGCTGCGCAGTGATTTTGCGGAAAAGTGGAAAGTGTGCCATTGAGTGGGCGTTATGAAAAGGACTGCGACGTCGTTTCATAAACATTGGTTACTCATACGCCAGGTGCACGATTTGTGTGGTATTTATCAATAAGCATATCTTCGGAGTCTGGGAAATCTATATATATAAAATTAAGTGGCAAAACTTCCTGTTCGCATACTCCTCCTAGACGGCTTGCCCGATATCAAAGAAATTTTCAGGGGTGATTGGGGTCTGTGTGGAGGGTGCACATAAAATGAAATTTTCAGAAGTGATTGGGGTCTGTGTGGAGGGTGCACATAAGAAATTTAATGTGTGTATCATTGCACGTTTCGCAATTAATTCTGTTTGGCTTTACGTGTTTTTTTGGATTTTTATTATTGTTTTGCCGCAAGATTGGCAGTCCTGCCTTTTACTAATAAATAAACAGAAACAGCTGGCGAATGTTTACAATTATTAAAAAACATTGACAACAATTTAATTTATAATCTTATAACTGGAGTCTACTATCGCACCCTTTCCTCAAACGTGTATTAATTCAATATTCAAATAACGTATATTTATATAATTTGAAAAAATCTCCCTACTATACAAATATGTACAGCAATATTAACTAACTAGCGAATACCCGGCGTGCTTCGCTGCGCCTTAAAAGTAATTTTGTTTTGTTACTCCCTCTCACAACATTTGAAAATATTAGTTAATATTGCTGTACATATTTGTATAGTAGGGAGATTTTTTCAAATTATATAAATATACGTTATTTGAATATTGAATCAATACACGTTTGAGGAAAGGGTGCGATAGTAGACTCCAGTTATAAGATTATAAATTAAATTTCCAAGAGAAAGTCGGTTCTTTACATATTTTCTAATTACCTTCGGAAATTTATTAACTAAAAAAAAAAATAAACAATGCTTCATAGATCGAGTTTTTTTTAAATCTAACTTCATAAAGTTCTTTAAAAATATTTTGTAAATGAGGCCATAAGAGCTTAGGGGGAGAGTTACAACACAAAAATACATTTAAGGCGCAGCGAAGCACGCCGGGTAATTGCTAGTTATAAACAAAAATGTATACATATTTTACTAAGCAAAACGTGTTACTGGAAATTTAAATTAGCGATATATTAATGTGAAATATCCTACAATTTTACAAGGAAGTTTTGACAAACAAACAAATTTTTGGCTAATTGTTAAAAATAATATCCACTTTGGTTTATGACAAAATGTATTAAAGAAAATAAACTGTACTGAGGATGATTAATAGTAAATTAGAAATATATACATACAAGCATGTAAATAATTACGTGTGGAGGGTACTAGGGATCTGAATACCCCTTAGTGCCAATGAGACACTTTAAACACCGAATTTCAAGAGGCTAACTTACGATTAGTAGGTTTTTCATTATTTTTTATTTGTAAATAAATTAGCTCCCGGTATGGCTAAAGCTTTGCGTTAACGTAACAGAAAATTTTTAATTCTTTTGTGTGTACAAATGAGCATTTCTCGACTAGTTCAGCCATACTTTCGGACCATTTCGGGACTTGTTTGTTTCAGTATCAGTTGTGAATAATTTCGGATCTAGTTCGGGATGAATTTGGGACTAGTTATTGTCCTTTACCTGACTACTTCAGGACTATTTGATGCAAATTTCGTTATAATTCAGGGCCTAGTTCAGCACCATTTCGGAACTAGTTTAGGCTATTTTAGGTCCATTTTGGGACTAGTAAAAGAAGAAAAGTTTACGACATGTTCAGAACCACTTGAGGAAAATTTTAGGTCTAGTTCGTGATACTTTTGGGGGTAGTTAGGAACTAGGAATTGCAGCAAGGTGTTTTAGTGCGCTTAGTTTAAGACCCACCACGTTAAACAAATGTCCAATGAAAAAGTTCAGAAAGTCCTGGATAAAGCTCACTTGATATGACGACGATTACGTCAAATGTGTAAAGGACTATGACTTAATGGGAAGGATGTTATTTCCCGGCCGATTGATGACCTTAGGAATTCCAACACTGACATTAACTGCATCCTTTAAATGAATGCGATGGACGGAGCACAGCAAGAATTACTTGGTGTCCTGTGCTATGCAAATAAGGAAACTTTATAGGCAAGTACTGTCGTTTACCCAAAATTTCTTAAGGCGCTGGCCCAATGCAAGCTTGCTTTGCTTGCTTAGCTTTGCAAACTGTCAAAAGTTATTTGGAATATACTAAAACGTATGAAGGGTGGCCAAATGGCTGCTTTGCTTCACTTGCTTTAAACGCCTCAAAGTTTCAAATAGGCAAATGTTTTATTTGAAAACGTTTCGTAGGCTTTTGACAAAAAGGTATGTTCCCATTCTACATCAATTCAAACAAACTGCTGCAGACTTCTATGTACAAAAATAGTCTTACGTAATTTAAAAAAATATATCTATAATATTAGCAATTCAAAGTTTAATAAAAAGTAATCTATGTTTCCATATTTATATTTAACATGTCGCTGGCTTAAAGTGAAAAGTTGCTAAGTCCAATTTTACTAATAAAAAATTTCGTATTATTTTGGCCTTATTGCATATTCAGGGCCTCTTTTGGACTTATAAAAATTATCTTTCATTGAATATAAACGAGAAAAAATAAAACAAGTACCTTAGTCCTTAATTTCTCTTACTTTCTATGTCAAAATTTAAGGCTTCATAAAATGCAGACTTTTCAACTTTTCACACAAATCTAGCGACATTTATGATGTCAAACTACTGGTAAGTCGTCTCTTGAAAAATCGATTTTTTTTTTTAGAATTTTGTTTCTAATAAATGTACATATAATTATATATGTATGTATAATTATTATCATTCCTTTGGAATGCAAAAATTAATTCACACTCATTTAAAATTAAATCTGAAAAGATTGTTTTGTATTTTTTATTTTTAATTTTCTGGAATTGGATGACAAAATTATTCTTAGTGTAAGGAAACAGACCTTGACTTTTTAACCACACAGCTGGTTGCTTTGACAGCGTTCCAAGCCGCCATTTGGCCAAACGAGTTTTTGAAATAAATCAAAGCAAATTAAAGTAAGCAAGGCGTGGAAAGTAAGCCTGCATTGGGCCAGCGCCTTTAAATCAGTTTACAGCTCTCAAGAAAAAAATGCTTAAACAAATTTACATCAAAAGCAAAGTGCTTTTTCCAGCAACAGAAATAATAATAAAATAGTTCTTGTGGTTTTTCTTGAGAGTTCGATTAAGTTAATTGGCTTTAGAGGGTTTTGAACCCCAAAACAAACCCCTTGTGAGTGCTAATGCATCTAGCAAAACTTGGAAGCTGTAAACAAAATATACAGCTAGCAGCTTTGCCACTTGGCCCTCACAACCGGAACACAATAGGAACCCATCTTCCACTAAAAAAAAATGCACATGTGTTTTGAACAAAATTGACTTCGCGATAATTTCGCTCCTATTTCGGGATCAGTTCGGTTCTAGTTCAGGAGTTTTTCAAGGCTAGCTCGGGAGTTTTTCGGAAACAATTCGGGACTAGTTCGACACTAGTTCAAGACTTTTTAAGATCTACATAGTTTGGGATGATTTGGGGCCTAGTTCAGCACTTTTTCAGGATCATTTCGGGACTAGTTCAACACTTTTTGGGAACCATTTCGGGCCTATTTGGGCACTACTTCCTGCCTAGTCAGGACTCATATGTTCAAATATTAAATTTCCTGAGTAAATAACAGGTATATTATACCTGGTACTCAGGCCTATTTTATGGTTTCTTTTATGTTAAATTAAAGTTAAATACGAGTTTTTTAAATAGAAAAATTTTTTATCTTTGCTATCAAGCTGTCAACTGGTTGTATCACATCTTAAATCTTATAATCGCTTCTAGCTTCTATCTGCCGTCAACCTTATAGCTGGATAAAGTGCTGAAAGCTTGAAAAGTGGTGGACGCCTGAAAATGTTTTTATGGATAGATATGTAGTTGTGAATACCCACAATATTTATTTGTGACATACATACTCAAATAATTTAGTTACTTCAAAAAAAAAATTTCCCATTTACTTAAACCGAAATTATCGTCATTCAACATTTTACATACATGCGTATACATCATATATGTATGTATATAAGTTATTCAGTTTTGCTTAGCAGAATATCTTTATCAAATAATGAAAACCGCAACGAACCGCAAATTTTCAAAATGAACTGACAAAAAAAATATTACTGTGTACTGTTTGTTTGTCTAAGCTACACCCTCTTATTCGTAGCATTAGCAACAGCTGATTTTTCATACCGCAGCATAAATCGTTAGAATACATTCGTATCTACATACATACAAAAGAAAACATGTAAATAATAAAAACATGCATTTCACCAATACATAAAATTATTACCAGTAAATGCGTGCGGCAAGCAAAAAGCATTGAGTAATCAGAACTTTTTGACAGATAAAAACATAGAAAAACACACACACACACGAATGTTTATATACACACGAATGTTTATAACACACGAATGTTTATATACACATACATACATATGTATGTTAATATATACAAGCATACCATACTATGGCGGCGAGGCAGCTTTAGTATCGTAAGCACAGCCAGTTGACGAGTTGCCATTGCGTTAGGCGGTTGCTTTTCTGTGCTACATACAATTCACCTTAAGTTCTCNTATTAATGTGTACTGTTTGTTCTCTAAGTTACACCGTATTATTCGTAGCATTAGCAACAGCTGATTTTTCATACCGCAGCATAAATCATTAGAATACATTCGCATCTACATACATACAAAAGAAAACATGTAAATAATAAAAAAACATACATATCACCAATACATAAAATTATTACCAGTAAATGCGTGCGGCAAGCAAAAAGCATTAAGTAATCAGAACTTTTTGAGAGATAAAAACATAGAAAAACACACACACACACACACGAATGTTTATATACACATACATACATACATATGTATGTTAATATATACAAGCATACCATACTATGGCGGCGAGGCAGCTTTAGCATCGTTAGCACAGCCAGTTGACGAGTTGCCATCGCGTTAGGCGGTTGCTTTTCTGTGCTACATACAATTCACCTTAAGTTCTCGAAAGGTGGCGGTGACGGTGTGGGTGTCGGTGTCGGTGTCGGTTGCTTCAACCAACAGACCAATCAACTAATCAACCATCTGTTTAGCTACTTCTAATAATTCAGATCTGTATTAGAAAAGAAAAAAAAATATAATAAAAATAAAGTCAGCTATTGTACGTGGAAAAAGCTCAAAACTACTGATTATAACTGGAATTTTTTTAAAACCCAAATTGAATTGAAAAGTTTAATAGGAATAAATTGAGCTAAATTGCAAAGAAAAGGATGTGCTAAATTAGTAAAAATATTTGAAAAAAAAAATGCAAAGAAGAGCATCATTGGAAGGTGCAGAAATATATTTTTGTGAAAGTTTAAAGTGGTGCTAATGAATAAAATACATACATATACATACTTATTTAAAAATTTTCCAAAAGAGAGAAAAACTAATAGATATTTATTGAACAATATGGTTATTTTGATAGCATACTGTTTGTGATAAAATTGATAAACGCGTTTGAGCTTTTTTGTCCTTGCAAGGATATGCGGTCGAAAGCTTTCGTTGTAGCATAAGCTCAATATCGAGGTACATACATACATACATACTTATACTATGTGTACATGTGCACACACAGATGTATGTACATAAAAGCAGACAACATTCATATGTGCATACATACATACATATACATACATATGTTGGGAAAAACTCAAAGAAAGTTATTTTTTTTATTATTTAAACTTTTTTCATTTGGAAAATGCTTCTTCTAATTGTTGAAATTTTTTTTTTATTCCTAACTCCAAATTTACCTGAAGGCAAAAACATTTCCGTTCCTTTAATGAATTTTCGTAAACAATTTGGTCCTTTGTCGATTATAGACTGTACGCAGTTCTACCTTGCCGAGTAACGCCAGACTTTGCCTGCTGAAGGCTGCTCAATCGCAAATCGCAATCAATTATCCACAGTTTACTCGGAATAGTAATAAATCGTACATTTTTTGTCCTTTATAAGACCTAATTTAAAAGCATGCGCTGTTAGCAGACAATGCAATGCTACCAAAAGTCTCGAGTGCGTTCTTATTATTGATAGTAGGTAATCAGTAAGTTTCTTATAATATAAACTATACATAACCTTTAAAATCTGCAACAATCAGTTCGTTTTGAGAGCCTATCTTGCGATCTTTTGATTTCCTGAAAAGAAATTGGTATATCCTTCACTCTCNGTTTAATAGGAATAAATTGAGCTAAATTGCAAAGAAAAGGATGTGCTAAATTAGTAAAAATATTTGAAAAAAAAAATGCAAAGAAGAGCATCATTGGAAGGTGCAGAAATATATTTTTGTGAAAGTTTAAAGTGGTGCTAATGAATAAAATACATACATATACATACGTATTTAAAAATTTTCCAAAAGAGAGAAAAACTAATAGATATTTATTGAACAATATGGTTATTTTGATAGCATACTGTTTGTGATAAAATTGATAAACGCGTTTGAGCTTTTTTGTCCTTGCAAGGATATGCGGTCGAAAGCTTTCGTTGTAGCATAAGCTCAATATCGAGGTACATACATACATACATACTTATACTATGTGTACATGTGCACACACAGATGTATGTACATAAAAGCAGACAACATTCATATGTGCATACATACATACATATACATACATATGTTGGGAAAAACTCAAAGAAAGTTATTTTTTTTATTATTTAAACTTTTTTCATTTGGAAAATGCTTCTTCTAATTGTTGAAATTTTTTTTTTATTCCTAACTCCAAATTTACCTGAAGGCAAAAACATTTCCGTTCCTTTAATGAATTTTCGTAAACAATTTGGTCCTTTGTCGATTATAGACTGTACGCAGTTCTACCTTGCCGAGTAACGCCAGACTTTGCCTGCTGAAGGCTGCTCAATCGCAAATCGCAATCAATTATCCACAGTTTACTCGGAATAGTAATAAATCGTACATTTTTTGTCCTTTATAAGACCTAATTTAAAAGCATGCGCTGTTAGCAGACAATGCAATGCTACCAAAAGTCTCGAGTGCGTTCTTATTATTGATAGTAGGTAATCAGTAAGTTTCTTATAATATAAACTATACATAACCTTTAAAATCTGCAACAATCAGTTCGTTTTGAGAGCCTATCTTGCGATCTTTTGATTTCCTGAAAAGAAATTGGTATATCCTTCACTCTCTAGATAAAGGGAATTAAAATTGTAGAACCATTTTGAATATGGACATGTAGCGATCCACACGGTTCGGAACTCCCGATCAGCGATCCAAAAAAATTCCTATAACCACCGATTTGTGATTTACACAGGAATTTTGAATTTTTGAACCAATCCGTATGCCATGGAAAAATTCTATTTGCGAAAATTTTCGGTATGAGGAATCGACTAATCATTATCCTCACTCCTGGTCGTTTCCCATGACAATGAAACGGCTACTAAAGCACTTGGGTTGTCGGTTTTCTCCAGATTGGCAGATATAAAGCGAGTGAAACTATCATAGCACTAAATTTTAATATAAACCAGTAAATTATTTTATGGGTATTACAATCACACTTTACAACCAACCCGGTTATAGGGATATATATTTATGTACCTATTGAAATAGTCGCAGTGCTTTAAAATAACACCAAATATAACTTCCAAATAGAAAGCTTTTTAAAAAAGCATCGCTTGAAATCCTGTTTCTATATAAATCTTGTGTAAGCTTTAACCAAACCATATAAATCGCAGTTTCAAACTTTATACGAAATTTATCAACAAATTGTCATAAAAATTTTAAACTTTTTAATGTGAATTCTTATAAAATTTTTGGTATGCAATTTAATAGCACACATCTACAATTTTGATCAAACTAAGGGCCAGTTTCAAGTGGGTTATCAAATCAAAGCGCTATGCCTGCAGATATGCAACAAGGTTTTACTTTTTCGAAAAGGGTTGCCATCTTTAAAAAATTGAATTCAAGTTATTTAAAATAATAAATCAACTATTCCTATATGGGTATCAATGGAAATGGTATTGAAAAGGCTTTATTTCTAAACTAAATGTATGAGGCTTGCCACCTGTTTAAAAAATAAATTTCAATTTGAATTGAGGTAATACGTATCACCTAATGGATGCCAGATGAAACATGCTTAAGGAGCTAGTAATTGAAAATATTTTTCAGAGGATTGCCACCTGTTTAACAGTAGAATTTAGTTAACTTATACACAAGTAATATGAAATACTAAAATACCTGTGTCAAAGAAACGAGTGTCAAGGAACCCTTAGTTGCAACATACAGAATCTTTTGTGGTATTTTAAGAGGGTTGCCACCTGTTAAAAAAATAGATTCCAAATGTTTAATAAGCTAAATGAACTATCAAAAGTTGGGTATCAAGCGAAGTGGGTTTGAAAAGGATTTATATCTGAACTGTCTGTTGAGTTTGAAAAATCAAAATCAATTTAAATCATCAGTTAATTGCAATATGTATCACAATACCAGACTGACTTGAAAATACTTTCAATGAGGGTTGCCACCTGTGCGAAAAATCGAATTTATTTAACTTATGCATATAATTTACATGTTAAAGTATGAGTGCCACCGGTAAGAGTTTTAAGAAAACTTTAGTTTGAAAAAATTTTGATAAGGGCTGCCATCTATTCGAAAAGTAATATCTATGTACACCATTTTTCTGAAGATCAGCAGACCTGCACCGCTACCTAGAATTTCAAAACTGATGTATCAGATTAAGGCACTGTGCTGGTAGATGTGTAATAAGATTTTATTTTTTAAAGGACTTAGGTGAAACATTTGGATTTTTTTTTTTTACTTTCTGAATAAGGTTGCATCAAATTTAAATTCAATGTTGCCGTTTTAACGCCATGCGGGTTCACAAGTTAATTTTAGCATATTATGAAAATTATTGTAGGCGTGAAGTAATCCAAGGTTTACATTCAATTTCAAACGAGCCAAGTATTTAATGAGGATATTTCATTGAAGAACACAAGAAGCTGTTAATTGAACATAAGTAATAACCTTTGCGGCAGTTCCTAAGAGCGCAATATACTCATAAAAGTATTCTCAGTATAAAAGTTAGCAGAAGTGTTGAAGTATAACGAGGTTATTATCAATAAATTAAATTGCTCGCACGCGTCTGTATAAATCTGAAGAAGCTGCTCATCACTCTTAAGTATGTGCATATGATTTATGTGTGTATGTACATTTGTATGTGTTGCTTGCAGATATATCATATTTCTTCCATGTATGTATGCAACTTACACGTGCCTTAAATTTTCCAGTATACATCGACTGATATATCTAAATAATTCCGCTCCACGTGATAGATACCTAACACATACATATGTACCTCAATTAAGGATTAAATTTTTGTTGTGATTTGGTAAAACGATAATTCCTGGAAAAGCATTCAGAAGTACATACGCTACGTGTTTATTTGTAAAAAGGAATATTTAAATAAAAAATATTAAAGATTAATTCCAAAGAAAAAAAATCAACATGGCAGCCATGCAGACGATCGATCAAATAAAGCTGGGCTTTAAGTAAGTACAAATTTAATCGTATGTTATTAACGAAAGTAAAAAATTTAATATAAGACAAATTAATCTACATATGTTCCACTATATATCATAATCCTACCCTGACGGAAACACCAATAACCAAAATGAGAATATTTAGCAAATGATTTTACTAGACATCATCAGATCATCTAACAATCGTCAGCTTGGTAGTGTCATAACAAATATGTTTGAATGCAAGCTAGGATGTTAGAATTAAATTATCAACTTTTTTGTAAACAATTTTAACCCTTTCGGGTAGGTCCTGCAATTCACTTCCGAGTGCATTTGAGTCAAGTTCGCTTTGAATTCAAATTGGCAGGGTTTGAATTCCATCTGTTATTGGATATTTTGGACCCACTTTCGAATCAAAATAACGAAGAACTATTATAAAAGGCTTAAAATGTGGCATCTTTTAGCTCTTCCACTTTTTTTAAACTTTCCAATTTTTGGAACTTTTTGATGCGTTTTCGATGAAAAAGTAACCAAAAATGGCAGTTAGAGGCTAAAAATGTGTTATGAAGGATCTCAAAAAAAAAATTTGGTTACTAATTAATTTTATTGTACTATAACCGCTTAAGCGATTTTGGCCAAGTTCAACAAAGCACGCCAGTCGTTTACTCAAATTTTAAAAGGTGTCGGTGTACGTTTGAAATTTTTAACGTAAACAACATGTAAAAAAATTTGTTTTCATTAAAAATCTTATAACTACTGAACTGTTTAAGATAACATTTTATCTGGCCATATTCTTGTTGGGCATTCAATTCTCTCAAACGGTTCAATAGCTGTAACATTTTTAATGAAAACAAATTTTTTTACATGTTGTTTACATGGAAAATTTCAAAGGTACACCGACAACTTTTAAAATTTTAATAACAATTTTGCCAAATTGGAGAATTTTCTTCTCAGTAAATAGGTCATTTTAAAGCCATAAATTCAAATACCAAAAAATACAGAACTTTACTTTCTCTCGGCGATCTCTTATAAACACTTTTTTTGAACATCTTATCCAATTAACCGCCATTTTCAATAAATTTTTTTAATAGGGTCAAAAAAACCCATAACGGCACGAGCTAATCAAGAAGTTACATTTTTTCTACAAAAAGTTGTAAATTTTTTTACTGTGTATTTTTGAAAAATATTCCATTTAATCACAGTTTCTATCCTGGGTGAATCTTGATAAATTTTGATAGTTAAAATTTGTACAGAACATTTTAACCCTCCAACTATCAGTTTTAATAATCGTCTTTAAAAATCGGCACAAAGGACCCATAATGAGAGTAACTTTAGGGTTACAATTTTTTACGAGAAAATTGCTTGCCGAATTTTACCGTAGCTATACAGAAAATTTTAACCCTACAACTCCTATTTTGAATAAGCTTTTTTAAATAAGGACACAAAAGACACATAATTAGCAGATTACAAGGGTTAAACCAATTTAAGTGAAAAGTGATTCCTGTATTTGATGGAAAGTCTTTGAAAACAAAAAAAAAATAAGTAAATGTTGTTTCCGATATTTTTGTCCATTATTGGCGGAGTCCGAGTTGTTTCATGTGTATGTTTGAACTGGGGCTTGAAAAATAGGTACGTGAATAACAGAGTTTCCATCTTAAGCAAACCCATTATAAATGGATTACACTGTATATAAAATTATTTTCGATATAATTTAATTTGTGACCCAAAATTAGAAACTCTAGCCCACTGTAAATGAAAAATTGCAAAGAGGTTGAGCAAGATACTCTTAGGGTTAGATTACCATATATGGTCATTATTTTATTGAAAATGTTATTTCGTTGCTTGGCGTGCAATACCGCGTATGAGGTGGCTGAGAAAAAAAAAAATATTTTCGGTACCCTGTCTCAGTGCTGGTCTACGTGCCTATTTATATGTTTCTTGTACATATAAATGTACAAATATGACAAAACATTTTCCGTGGAATTTGGCATTCAATATAGAATTTTTTTCTTTTTATTTGATCACCGAAGAATCTACACTCTCTGCTGCCAAACTAATTAACTCTATGGTCATTTGTTTATATTTAGATTTTCTGAACATTTGCTTGAGCATTGTTTATGTTTGAGATAAAAGATATACATAGATATGTACAAATTTGTACATACATATCTTAGACCTGGTCGGTTCCTTTAGGAAAGAGATATGTTTGCCATTACCCTCCGCAGTTTAATATCTTATTTAAAGCGAATTTAGTCAAATGAGCATTGAGATAATTAGAACAACTGGTCGAATGACATAATTCATCATAACATGACCCTTAAAGGGGATTAAAAATATCTAGAGAAGGTGTGTAATAACTCTGGTTTTCACTTTGTATAGTATAACTGTATCGTATAAGCTCATGAAACCAAAACTCCTCTCGAAAAAAAGCTTTCGTATGAGAGGGGTAAATTACAATAAGTTTATCTGACCCAGCCTAATATATACTCATATATTTATGTATACAAATGGATTTGCATTCGTATGTATGTAAAGAAAATTAGCTGGTTTCAATACTAAATATTTGTTTTGATAAAAGTCGAGTTTTTGTTTATTTTTCCTACATACTTTTGCTTATTCTTTATAAACAAGGGGTTTATGAGTCTTAAGCGAAAAATGACAAAGAACGGCTATGTAGACTTGTGGATGTATATATGCTTATATTAGGAGACATATGTACGTAGATGCATACGCATTAACAAATTAATATTTAAGGAATGTGCACTTTCATGCTCATACATTTTTCACGGTCTTTGCCCAACATTGTCTAGGGATTTTAATCCCAAGATCCCGGGATCATGGTCTTTTTTAAGTGCCAAAAATCACGAGATTATTTGCCAACAATTCCGGCATTTTCGGGATTTGTAATTTGTAATGGTGGCAATAATAGAAACGCCTTATGCTGTAGCATTTTTATACCCGAGCGCACTTGTGCACAAGGGTATATTAATTTTGTTCACATAACGGTTGTTTGTAACAGCCAAAACGAATCGAGATAGATATAGACAAATGTATACATAAATGATCAGGATGAAAAAAGAATTCGATTAAGCCATGTCTGTCCGTCTGCCCGTCTGTCCGTCTGTCCGTCTGTCCGTCCGTCCGTGTAAACGATAACTCGAGCAAAAATTGAGATATCTCAACGAAACTTGGTATGTAGGTTTCCCTTAATCCAAGGGAAAAAATGGGCGAAATCGGGAGGTAACCACGCCTACTTCCCATATAACGGTAATTTTCGGAAATACGAAAACTGCGATATTTTAGTAACTACTGAAGATAATTCACTCAAGATTGATATTTACAATGATTTTTAGACGAAAAACAAGAATATTATAAATTTTGGAAAATGGGCGTAGCCACGCCCACTTATGGTTACATGTGTATAACTTGGTAACCGCTGCACCAATTTCTTCCAAACTTGGCACAGTTTTTGGCCTTGCTATAGGATACAAAATCGCCGAAAATTTTTAAAATCGGACGATAACCACGCCC
The DNA here is from genome assembly GCF_001687245.7 of Rhagoletis zephyria. NCBI lineage: Eukaryota > Metazoa > Arthropoda > Insecta > Diptera > Tephritidae > Rhagoletis > Rhagoletis zephyria. The sequence goes on from NW_016159604.1 coordinate 21,518, forward strand.
ACATCCCATATAACGGTAATTTAGAGAAATACAAAATCTTCGATAAATCAGTAAATATTGAAGCTAATTTATTCAAAATTGACGCTTGCAAAAATTCTTTACCAAGAAATACGTTTATGGTAAAATTTTGGAAAATGGGTGTGGCACCGCCCACTTATGATCACATATATGTATATCAGTAACCGTTCTACCAATTTGTACCAAACTCGGTATGGTTATTATGCTTGCCACATCTAAGCAAAACGTTGAAAATTATTGAAATCGGACTAAAATTACGGCCGCTTTTCATATAACGGTGAATTTCAGGAATGCTTGAATCTTCAATATTTCGAAATTTAAGGACGCTAATTTACTCAAAATTGATACACCCCTGCTTACCATGTAGCGGTAGGTTTCGGAAAGGTGAAAAAACATATATTTAATACTTGCGCCGGGTATTTAATGTTCGGCTCTGCCCGAACTTAGACTTTCTTACTTGTTTGCTATATTTCTTTTGTTTATTTAATATTTAATAGCCTTTTTTTATAAATGTCTAGCTAATTATACATACACATAACACCGTGCCAAAGGCAATTTCATACACAAAAAAAAAACAATATATTCGCGAAGCCATGGGGCATCAGTAAAATGGCGTTTTTTAGTTGTTCTCTCTGACGCCAGGATTTTTAAAAAGGATTTTGAAAATTGAATAATAAGAGTAATTCGGAAAACGGTTTAAAAAATTTAGTGCAATGTGCTTAGGGAAACAGTATGTGTATCAAATTAAAGAGAAAATTCTGTATAGAAAGAACAGATTAAATTTTTTGGTGCATAAGGTATTGAAAATGTCCTTAAAAATTTGATCCTTGAATATACTTGAAATTTTGCAATATTTATTTTGAAAAAATTATATGTTAAGGATTAATATAAACTCGACAACGTCCTAAAATATAGTTCTTCTAACTTTATTAGCTTAAAAAAAATTAAATTTATTAAAAAGTCATTTTCTACACCTATTCGTCCCAAAAAAAATTTAAATTTTTTTAAATCCTACAGAATTTTTTCTATCATTTGGTTCCCATATTTATTTTACATTGCACTGACCTTTTTAAATAATTTTTAGAATTCATCATATGTTTGAAATCATAAAGTCCCAATAAAAAAAATTCTAAAACTAAAAACGCAGTTTAACTATATTTGGCGCATAGCGTCGTGAGTAAATTGATTGCTTGGTGTAATTTGACTTTTTTTTGTTTCAACCTGTTTCAATCTTTTTACTCCGAGTTTTCAGAAAAATTCTAGGCACGCAATTTTATATGTAAATCTCATTAAATTACAGCAGGATAAAATGCAAGTTTCAAGTGACTAAAATTAATGTTGATGTTTTGTAATTTTTTGCTGGCGCTGTCACGCATTTTCTTCCATTACAAAGTATGTTCGAAAATTTTTTTTATATGGAAGAAAATGCCCAGCTTCGTTTAAAAAATTCCCAAAAATCAAAAGTATGTTGTAATCGCATGAAACTTGCATTCCACCCTAATTTAATTTAATGGGCCATAAAGCTGTTCAATAAGCTGTGTTCAATTATTCGGCTTTTTTCTAAGACAAATTGCAACTTGAAAAAAAACCGGTTCCGGAATCCCGACAAATCGGTTATATTCAACAAAGTTTTTTTTTTAAATAAAAGTGCTCATTTTGGTATGAAGTCGTGAACCAAAACTACAATAAAACTGTTAACAGTAAAGATAGCTTTTATTTAAAAAATGTACAAAGCAAAATTATTTCAAATTTTTTTAAGACCAAATGTAAAAAAATAAAAAAATAGTGAAATATTCAAGTTTGGTCTGATTTTAACTATTTTTAATGTTTTATTACATTTTTTCTGACTAGCCGAGTGCTTAGATGTGCCTACAGCCACTCGGGTTTAATTTCTGGTCCCAACAACATCAAAAAAACTCAAAAAGCGCTCAACCCTCGGCAGACAATGGCAAACCTCCATGTGTACATCTGTCATAAAAAAGCTTCTTACGAGGTGAAGTAAAAGTGTCTCTGTGATCTCTACATTTGTGTTAAATAAATTGGAGAATAAGCTCAGCCAAACACGTAGAAAACGTTTAAGCGCCAAACATTCAATTATTGCATTCAGATCTGATATACTGTTCATCCCCAAATAACCTAGAATATAATTTTAAAACTCTTAAGGGGTTTCCCTTAAACAGGAAAATGCCTTCAAAACTTCGTAAAACTCAAAACTTTTATTGAGAGGTCAAGATTTGTATGAAATGAAAAAAACGGTTTGTTCGATAAAAAAAAAGCCAGTGGAAACCGGTTTGGAAAAACCGAGTCAATCACCCTAATAATTATTCAAGGAACTATTTTTTGTTTGCCAAAAGAAAACAACTAGTCAAAAATATAAGAAATAACGTTTTGTGAGTAGTTAGTTGAACAAGTTGAAAGGAAACGGTTAGTCCGTTAAATTAAGTTGACTATTTTTTTTTTATAAACAACTTTAGGTAATGATAATTTTTCAAATGCTTTTTAATATTATTTTCGATAACGTTTTATACATGAATATGTCTTTATTAGTCTAAACCAACATCCAAATCTTGGTGGCTAGCGGTATTGATAGCGGCATCAATGTCATACAAATTTGACATCACTGTCATTCTCTTTCATTTTAAATTCGCATTCACGTGGTTCTGCAGCATTTAGTATTTTATAATAGCAATTTAAAAATCATTTAATACAATAGAAATAAATTATGCAAAAAAAACCGCTCTTACAAGTTACTCTCCCCCTTTTATTTATTTATAAATAGTAGTACTCCTGGCTAAATAATAAAAATTCACGAACGAGTGCAACGATGTTGACCTCTCAATTGTCAAACAAACTAGTTATGTACGGGCACTTTTGTTGCTCTTTTTAGTTTTATTATATTTTTATGTGCTTCAACCATTTCTCATCTAATAAATTTAATTTATTTTACACGTGACTTGAAATTGTTTTTTCTTTAATTTTTGCATTTCCATTCAGAAAATTTTAAACACAATTTAAAAAGCATTCACGCTGTTTTGCTATTTTTAATTTTCACAAATTGTCCGAAAATTAAGTCAACAAAAATATTGTCATCCTATTTTGTCATGCCTGGTTAGCTAACAATTAGCTGGTGGATATTTATAACATTGAAAAATTAATCCAATTGAAAAGGTAACCGCACGTCACGAGCTAATTACATATATACACATGGAAAAAAATATAACAGAATGATAGCAAATCCAGTCACCAAGCGAAAAAAATAATTGTATCAAAAGCGATCCAAACGAGGCAAGTTTGGGGGAAAAAAAACGACTCGGAGACATACCAAGTAGTCGGCGGGGTAAGGAAGCGTCAATACCACAATCCATAGATAAATGAGAGTGATCTCACTGTGTGGCTGACATAAGCGCCATGAAAAACATATAAAAATGCCGCCTTTAAGCAGCGGTGAGTAACGAAAAGCTGACAAATAAGTTACCTACAAACAAAAACTATATCATATGTACATACATATGTACATATGTATGTAATACACACCATATGTGTACTCGTAAATAGTAGGAGCAGCAACAAATGTCAGCAGCGAGCAACAAGTTTGTTCTTTAGTTGGCAAAGACATCGTAAAAATGAGAAAACAAAAATACCTCAAATGTTGTACTTATATTTAACGTTTGCTTAATGTAAAAATGACTTAACTTTTTAACCGACTTCACAAAAGAACCTTCTCCTTTTCAATTCGTCAGACAGTTTTTTTTATTTTTTTCTATATGTTACCGCATAACTTTGGACCACGTTAACCGATTTCTATTTTTTTTTAAGGAAAGGTGTTGCCTCGGAGATACTCCCAATCAAATCCGATCACTGGATCATGAAGAAATGAACGATAATCAAAAATTTGTATTTGAGAATTGAATTCGGTTTAGTCTTTTGCTTAAAAATTACTTGTTTTTTTTTAGGTTACGTACACACAGAGAGAGGTGTCGAGCGAACCAAGGCAGAGCGGAGCGTTACTAAAATAGAAATGAAAAATATTCGAACTGACTACCCCGATATTTTTAGGTATCCACTTTCATCAATATTGAGAACAAATTCTTCTTTCTTCAAGGAACAATCAATAAATCTCTCACTGAATGTCTGTTTTAAGCCGCCAGACCACTGTACCTTAATCCAAGCAGAGCTTGCAGCTTTTAAAGAGGCTGCACTTAGACTTATCGACTTTTTCCGACTCCGAAGGCCAAGTAGCTATAAGGTCACTGAGCAGCTGCGAAACCTCTATGATAATGGTCTTAAAATACAAGTTAGGTATTAGATTTTCCATCCGCATTGTATATGAGACAAATATGCATGGCTGACTAACTTGCGAGAAAAGGAACCTATCACTCTGATGCTGATTCCTCTCACCATCCTTTTCGTGGCTGAAAGAATGCACCTGTTAGACAAGAAAATATCCACCTCACTTATTTATCCATATGGCTGCCTACTTCGGAAAATGATCGGAAGTAGAAGCTCCTACTCCTTAATATGAATGTTAGCTAGTAGAGTGAATCTAATGGCCAATCCGGGCTAAATAGTTGAAAGCATAGGGTAGTATTTCTGCCTAGTGGGGCCAGAATATGCTAATTTTTCCAACACTTTTTTGTCTGTCTGGCAAATCTAGCCAAGACGGCAATGATGAAATCTTGCGATATCATAACATATGTACATAATAAATTGGTTATATTTTTAGGTCTCCTCAAACGTTATCACACGGACCTACTGTGCTCAAGTGTGCTTCTCTTCTTTACTGGATGCTAACTGAACTAAATTGCCNCTACTGGGCTCAAGTGTGCTTCTCTTCTTTACTGGATGCTAACTGAACTAAATTGCCACGGAAGTGGAAGCCCAGCTTTAAAGTGTGTTTTTTTTTCAAATAGGTTCTAGAAATTCGCTATCTCTTTGGTCTGCAATTATTTTGGTAGTTGACTGGTTGATGTGGCGAGTTTAACAACTCCATCTAACTAGCAGCTTTTAAGTGTTGAAGATAAGCGAAGGATAGATTCGGACACATTTTTGGCGAATGCTTGGGTTGTTGAAAGACTACAGAATACGCATATGTCCGTACGTAGTTACATACTTTCCGTAGCCTAAGTTCCCTCAAGCTCAGGGCAGTGTTTTACATAGAGTTTCCCTAATAAAGATATCAATCGTTAGCAGATAACAGATATCATTCAATATCGCAGTTGGACATGATCTTATATGTATAGTTCCTCTCTATAACTTTCGGTACCATAGACCTTTTTAACTCGGTGTTCTGGGTTAATTTTCCAGTTTAACTTCGATGTAAGAATGACTCCCAAATACCTAGCACAATAGGAAAGAGATATAAGTTAAAACAAGGAATCTTACACGACATAGCCCATAAGACCCATAAGCACAGCGAAGCACGATGACCTAACATTTCAGCCTAAAATTCTAGTTACGAATATAGTTAGTGATAATTGCGCTGTAAAGGCGAAGGATGACAAGTCTTGCAAGCTGTTTGCAGTAGCGATGCCCTTAAAAATGAAAGCACACAAAATTTGTTATCCAAAAATATATATATCAATCCTTACTAATATAACAAATTGGAAAGTGAGTTTGTTTGCTTGTTACGCTTAAAAGCTGTAACTAATCAACTGTTCATCGTAAAATTTTGTACTCTGGTGTCATTAAGCGCTACCTAAAATATAGGATAGCCCTGGCATCGATTAGATAAGGCGGTGTAGCACTTCCTAAACCTCTGAAAGTATTTGTGGTGGAGTACTGGTTAGTAGGTAAGAGAGGTTTACGAGGGTTGTAGTTTGAAAATATTTGAAGAGGGTTGCCACCTTTTTAAAACTGGTAGATTCAAATTATTTTATTAGTTTAATGAATTATTACAATAAGGGTATCAATCGAAATAGTTTTGAAAGGAATTCATGGCTAAACTACATTCAAAAGGGTTGTTACCCGTTAATAAGTCAAATTTAACTTGAATTCAAGAAATTATTTACTTAA
>NW_016159604.1:27629-37224 GCF_001687245.7 Rhagoletis zephyria
CCCTTCGATTTGTGAGAAGGTCCCTAGGGACCTTTTCGTATTTCATGTGCCTATATCTTTTTGTTCAATGCATTTTTGAAAAGAATTTATACATGTATTCCAAGAATAAATTAAGCTGAATCGTTTAAAATAAGTTTCGAAGGGATACGGGATCACGTTCGAGTGTTATTGAGATTTCAACATATATAGTACGGGGATTAGTGACAAGGTCCCTAGGGACCTTGTACAATTTTAGAAGAAATAACAAGTTACTTGTCTTCATGTTTTGATTTTTTTTTCACTTGTTCTTCAAATTATTTCATTCCTAATATATATGCAGGACGTTAATTTAATCAAAAGACAACATAAATACCAAAGAAGTTGCACATGTACAGTCGAAACATCGAGCAACTCTTTGTAGGTCCCTAAGGACCTTCTCACAAATCTAACGTCATCGGTACTGTCACTCATCGGAGGGTTAAAATATATTTCACAAAATGGATGTTAGAAAAAAAAGGTTTTAGAAGGTTGTGGTATGAAAATATTTTGAAGAGGTTTCCACCTGTTTAAAAAGCTGAATTCAATTAAATTACCCCGAAGTAAAGGTGTACAACTAATGTGTGTTAGAAATGTGTAATTTGAATATTTAGAATTTTATTTGAGGTGTTTTAAGAGGTTGCCACCAATGAGTTAAATGATTTATTAAAATATCTGTATCAATCGAAGTAGTTTTGAGAGGGTTTGATTTCTTAACTACATTAAGGCCACCGGGTTCAAAAGTTAAATTCAACTTGAATTAAAGGAATTACATATGGAGGTTATTGAAATATGTATCCCAATATGAGTGTCAGACGAAAATGGTTTAAGAAGTTTTTAGGTTTAAATTATTTTTAATGAGGTTAAAAACGAAAAATGTCAAAATCTTTTATTTTATTGATGCATACATTAATTAGGGCAAAAATTATAATGATTGCTGACTTGTTTATCCTTTCACTGTTGGCATTCTGCATAACAAATAACATAAATATTTGCTATATACAAATCTTTTCAAATAATGGGTCATTTTCCAAACGTGCTTATACGCAAGTAAATAAACTCATACATATATAGGGTGATTTTTTTGAGGTTAGGATTTTCATGCATTAGTATTTGACAGATCACGTGGGATTTCAGACATGGTGTCAAATATATATATATATATGTATATGTATGTACAAATGAACGTTCTTATTGTAAGTACTATGTGTATATATAACCACCCCTAACCTCACACAATTCATTAACAATGACCTCCGTCGGCTGAAAGCTTTTCAATCTGTAAGTTTCTTTTTATTGATTGTATGCATTTTGCCTGCAATACTTGAGCGATGCTGAGAGGAGCTTTTCATCTCAGCTAGGTACTATTTATGTGTGGGCAATGAAGAATAGAGAGCCCTGCTTGGTTTAACCAACAACAATATGATTAGGAGAAAAACTATCTATTCAGATTCATTCATCTGGACGTGCAAGAGCTTTTCCTGCATATATCTCTATGGGTATACTTAAATATATGTATGTACATACATATGTATATATGTTTTCTAAACTAGAAAAAAGGACAATGGCCTCGAAAATACATATGTATGTATGTATGCAAGTGCATTATTTCGGCACATGAAAGTCTACTTAAGCACTACATAGCTCTGTTCGAGGTAAATAGATTTAGTCTAAATATGTACATTCAAACTTACATATGTACTATACATACGGTGACCAGATTTCTGTGGCCAAAAATCGGGACATTTCTGAAGTAACGAATCCGAACATACAATTTTGTTTTTAGAATCAAAGTGTTTAATATAGTTTTATCTAAAACAAAACAAAGAGAAAGCAAATTGAAAAATTTTTATTATTTTTTTATGAAAACATAACTTACTATCTAAAAAAACGAGTAAATTAAAATTTCAAAATTTGTAGAACATTAAATGTAAAAACAAATTTTATAAAAATTCGACTAATTTGAATAAATGCTCATCATAATTTGAAAGATTTTAATCCGATTTTCTAGAATTGCTTTAAGTATGCTATGTTTGAAGCGCATTAAATTTTGGTATATGTAATTAAGTGCAAGTTGGAAGAAGCTTGGACTTACCATTAATTTTTGCCAATTTTTTATTTGCACATTTTGTTCAACAATTTGTTTGTATAGAAAGAATGAGCAACACTTTCCACAAAATTTCGCAAATATCAACGCTAAGTCCCAGCTACTTACAATTTGCACTTTCAATTGAAAAGGTTACAAAACTGCATACTCAGAATGCTTCTAAGAAATTTAATTAAAAAGCTCAAAATTTTCATGAAACTTTGTCGAATTTTGCTAATTTTTGTAATATGTTTCAAATTTTGACTTACATGGACTTTGTTAGATAACGAGCCACACTTCCATAAAAACGAATAAGCATTAAAATCGAAAGAGGAATAGCCAAAAAAAGCTAAAATGTCTCTTCCCTATTTATATTTTCGCCACTCTATCTACAGCTCATGTTTTTCATATACAAGTTTTTTTTTTTGATGGCATTAGAATTATNTAATCGAAAGAGGAATAGCCAAAGAAAGCTAAAATGTCTCTTCCCTATTTATATTTTCGCCACTCTATCTACAGCTCATGTTTTTCATATACAAGTTTTTTTTTTTGATGGCATTAGAATTATTTTTTATAATTTCATTAACAATTTGATTATATTAGGTACTAATAAGGATGCTGGCTGTATTTATGGCTCACTTATATTCCATGTCCTTTGTGATAAAGAAAGTGCTGCCCCGTTTGTGCGAAAACTTGTTTTTGGGTCAGAGCACAGGGAGAGTCTCAATAAATCAATAGAGAAAAGACTGAAAATCTGGATATATACACTTATACGTCCCGACTTTAAAGAAAATATTTAGCGGGACAATTTTCTCCAAATCGGTACTGTCCCGCCAAAATCGCTACGAATGGTCACCGCAGCTATACATAACTTTATGTAATGTCAGCAAGATGTGAGTTTTTCATTGTGATTGTATATTTCCCTGTCAACAGCACTCTAACCTTGCTGAATAGACTTTACATTAACGCTTTTCATTGTGCACAAAGAAATTACCAAAGTGCATGATATGTACAGTGCATATGTATGCATGTATGTATGTATGTATAAAAAAAGTTCAAGGTCATTATTGGATATGTATTTGTATGTTACCGCAACACATCTTAGGCGGATAACGCTTTCTTTTTATTAACTTCTTTCATATTCATTGAATATGTACTATTTACCTATCGATGGTCCTCTGCAATAACGACACAATTAAAAATTCTTACAAGTAAAGAAGTATAAATTCGGGCGAAACTGAATTTTATATACCCGGAACAGGTATCAACTATCGTCTTTCCAACTTTCCTTTAACTTTATTGTTGTAAGTATTAACTTGGAGTAAATGAACGTCCTCAGTTATTGAAATGTCAGAGTTTTCATATATCCGAAAATTACCGTTATACGGGAAGCCGGTGCAATTCAATAACTTTCAACGAGTTGCTTTTTCGTACCAAGATTATTAAATACACCGCGTTTGGTTGAAATTGATAAATCGGTTACCGAGATACACATTTTTTGGACATAAGTGGGCGGAGCCACGCCCAAAATGCAAAAATTTATAATAATCGAATTTTTTGCCCAGTGGTCATTGTAATAATCTATTCTGAGTCAATTTGCTTCAGTAGTTACTGATTTATCGCAGTTTTCGTGTTTGTGTAAAATACCGTTATATGTGAGGTGGGCGTGGACATTGCCCGATTTCAAAGATTTTGAAAGAGATGCCTTAGCTGCATTCTAAACAGGCCTCATACCGAGTTTGGTAAGGATTGGTGAAGCGGCTACTTAGATACAGTATTTCATCCTAAAGGGGTCCCGTCCTTTTTCAAAAAAATTCACAATAAATTATTTTTCACCAAAATTCTACTTCACGTACTAATTTTGGATCGAAAATTTACTGAAATATCATAGCTTTTTCATTTTTCAAAAATACCGTTATATGAGAAGGGGCGTAGTTACAGTCCGTTTTCGCCCATTTTCAATACCTTGGATAAAGGGCAACCTATATACCAAATTTCTTTGAGATATCTCAAGTTATCACGTACACGGCGGACGGACAGACAGACATGGCTTAATGGATTTCTCTTTTTATTCTGATCATTTATGTATATATTTGTCTATATCTATCTTTATTCCTTTATGCTGGTACAAACAACCGCAATGCGAACAAAGTTGCTTATAATACCCTGTGCACAAGTGCGCTCGGGTATAAAAATAAAACCTCTTACCCGTACTCCTAACTACTTACTTTAGTAATGGTTAGACATGGAGTATACAAGAATTCTCCAAAACGCAATGGTCGATGTTCTGGGTATGCAGCTACGGTTTCACAGCTATTTTCGATATTTCTTTTCCAATTCTGATGGAGCTGGTGGTATTGTTCAACGTCATTTTACACAACCATATCAGTTTGCATTGCGTGGGCAGTATTCAGAAACCATCTCTTTCACAGTGCATGGGAGTTGACTTACTTATGCCCTGGCGATGAGGCTTGTTTAAAGAAAATTCCAATTTAATTTCAAAATTTCTCGACTATTCATTATGGTTGCAGCTTTTCGAATTCAAGTTTTCGTTGCGGTGCTTTAGAACTTTAGCTGCAACAAGAAAGTGACTTAAGTCGATAATAGCTTCCTCGGATTGCACATGAAGAACGCTCGAAGCGTTTTATCCATCTATCACAACGCGATCAATTTGATCGGTCCCACCTACTGAATGATGAATAATTTCTAAACAAGGATCACCTCAAGGAGTGAATGGGAGCAAGATTCAGTCCTGATCTCGTGGAGTATACTCGCAAGAACTTTCACTTAGGCTCAGTGTTTATCTGCTACGTCAACCGATTTCTATAACTCTTTTTTTGGAGAGAGGGTGGTACCTCATTGGTTGTGCCATAATAATTTGGTTTAGATCCGATCATTGGATTGTGAAGAAATTAACGGTACTATAAAATTTTTATATGAGAATTGAAGCCGGTTTTTTTGCTAAGAAATCACTTGTGTATTTCCGAAACAACGTTTACTTATAAATTTTTCAACCCGTATGGAATTATTACCCGTATTTTTATTAAGTACTGTTCTCCATGCAGAAGTTGTGTATGTAATTCTTTCGTCAATTTTAACATATGTTTCTACATGTATTCTTGGCGTGAGGCTTTCCATTTCATAACTTTCAAACTTTCCACGCCTTTTGTTGAAAAATTGTACAAACAAATTTACTTATTCAATTAAATACTTACGTATGTACATAGGTGTGAATGTACTGTAGGCATGTTTGACTAGCAAAATGGAATTACCCAATCCCCCCGACCCTCCTAAACCATTGTTGCCATCTTTTATTTATTAATGATTTTTCTTTTTGTTTTACATTTTACTAATTCCTTCCGCTGGCGGCATTTTTTCGTCACTGTAGGCAAAGTGCCAAATTATTTTAAATTTATCTTCTGCTAAAGCAAAATACTAAGTGCTTGGCTTGAATTTTTGAAGCGATTTATTGTTTGGCATTTTTTATGTTTATTTTTACTTAATGATTTGTTGATAAATTTCTGCCACGAGCTAATTATTTGAATGACTAACAAATGAATTGTCAAAGTGCATATGTAAGTATGTATGTGTATCATTACGTAAGGTAAAAAAAAAAAATTAACAAGGAAAAGTAAAAGTTTTTGTGAAAATTATTTTTAGATAGGTACGCAACGTAACATGGTTAGAAAAATCTTCTACATTTACATATACATACACAGGTGGTTGGTTATTTATTTCGAAATATTTTTTTTGCAAAACACATTGGAAAAATAGTTTGGTCCACGAAACTTAACTATTTTCAAGCAAACAAACTACTACAATGATATCCAATGGGGTCAACATCTGCAACATATTTTTTGAATTGATGGATCAGAATTCATCATATAGATATGTACATATGTCAAGTGATGTAATTTTCAATGACCTTGTCTAATTGATCGGACTGAATTTGAGCGATCGCCCAATTTTTGGAACATCAGTGGTTAGCGGTTAATCAGCATAAAAGTTCTTATTCAAAAAACCCCAAATCGAAAATCCTTCGTCGTATTTTCAGTGATGGACGTGCTTAAATACTTTTGTATTTAAAGTGCAAAACTCAGATACTTAGCTACCCCCCACGACTCACGATTCAGCTACTCTATTTCTTTTTCTAACTTTTAACCATAAACACAACTCCTTCCTTAAATCGTTTGCGTCCTTTCCCATCTTATTCTCTTCAAGCAAATTTAATTAATTTTCTTACACCTAAATTGATTTTATTTCACTTTGTTTGATTGTCCGAGTCATCGGAGGCAATCGTTAAATACTGCTAATAATTTTCTATTAAGCGCAACAAATAAAATTGTACAAATAATCATGTGGTGCGCTACTATAAAAATTCGTGTCAAAATAAACACCGAATAGCAGTGAGAACACGAGAAATTACAGCAACAAATGGCAGGAACACGTGAATGCTGACATACGGCCAAACACACCCATGTATTGGAATATACCCTGCAGAAATCAATTATCAATTCATAAAATAAAACTTGTCGTTGTCGGGATTTCGATAAATATCTAACTTTAAGTGAGTTGTAAAGTCATGCAGGAGTCATGCAGACGTTACCGGGAGTTTGGTTTCTTTAAAAAAACTTCCATTTAAATACACTCATACAAAATTACTTTGAATACACTTTTTTCTGTACTTCGCGGATGCTTTTTCGAATTCAGGACAAGTAATATAAAGATCGAAATTTTATATTATCATTTTGATGTTGTGCCTGATGGAATTCAAAATAGTACCACCTACAAAGGAACACGTAAACAAATAAGCGAATATGTAATGTTAAATAAACTCAATAAACAAAAATGTAAAAAATAGAAAAAAAAAATATTTTTTGTTGATATTTTTTATGCAAAAGTAATTAGCTACAAGTAAGATGACATCTAATGCAGAGGAAACCAGTTCGCACTATTTTGCGGCCGAAGTAAATAAATTATAAAAAGGTACAACTAGTTGACTGCTTGGTAGACATAAGTTAGCTATAAACTAGCCCCGTTTCCTGCAGGGTATGTACATATACATATGTATGCTCACATGTATGCCTACATATACATATGTATATGGAGGCACGTAGGCGTACGGGCATTTGTGCTTTAGTAGCGAATGTCATTTTTATGATACTTTTTATTTGCCATTTCATTAAATAGTCGCCTACGCCCAGGCTCAAATACAAGCTCGAATAGTAATACTTTCTAATGGTAGTGGCTCGATATAAAAAAGGAATGGCTGAAGAAAATTATTACTTTCATTTCTTTTTCCAAAAAATTAACCACTCCTTTGCTGTCAATTCGCAATTTGCTATGTGTTAATGGCTAATATACACGCGAATAACGAATATTAATAAAAGTAAAAAACAACAAAGGGTTGAGTTTCAAGGACGCAAAATAGGCGGAGGCACTTCATTATTGCCTCAGTGTTTTCTCCCTATGACTCTCCCTTGCCTCTCCCTCCGCGGATGGCAGCCAGTCTTGTGGAATACTGTGGGAACTCGAACGGCTGATCGATCCTTTATTCCGATGTTAATGCCAAAGATTAAGGGCCAGCAGCATAAACATGGTTATCGACGTGATCGATTCCATAACATATAACATGTAATATGTAAACGTACTGGTCTGGGTTCGGATATTTCCTGTGCGTATCCTTAATACGTAGTCCTTTATTGAAACCTTATTTTAACTTCTTCGTTAAAAAAGGTATCTTCCTTTCCTTAAAAAATATTTATGTTATATGTTAGACAGGTAACTCTATGCCAGCTAGTGTAATAAATTTTGAAAGAAAAGAACTTTATTCTTCCCAGTATTGCAAATTGCGTGCAAATTACTTATTTTTAGTTATGGTCATCAATCATAAATAGAATAAAAGCCATCGTATGTATTTTTTTATTTTATTATCTATAGATGTATTTTAAATTGCTATCACGTGTATTAAACTACCCTGAAGTTTGACTTCTTATTGCCTTGCCCTTGTAAATACTTTAATTCTACTCACAGCATTTTCTTTATTCATTTATCTATTAAAAAGAATACGTCAGCACATTTTTCTCGAAAGTGGATGCAAATAAAAAATATTACACAAAAGACACTTTTTAACTTTCCTTTTTTCTTACTTTTTCGCATTGTCTGCTTTTTATTGCATTTTCTTACTTACCCCCTTTTATTGTGCTAATAAATGTTGACCGGCATTTGAATGACCGCAATGTAATCGACACCATTCAAATGCTGTTCGCTGAGTAAAGCAAACAAACAAATTCAGCCAACTGAAATCTGAACATACATACATACATAACCTGGATTTATACGGCTTTTGTTTTTACTAAAACTATATTTTTATTAAAAAAATAACTAAAATTAAATAACAAAAATATAAATGGTTCAAAATTGTGAATATGTAGTGCGCTAATAACCATGACACGGGGTGTATGTTTGTATATAAGTCAAAGTTTCAAGCTTTATACAAAATTCAAAACGTTTTCATCAAAGTTACGAACTTTTTAATCTTAATAGCTAGAACATTTTTGGATATGCAGTTTTATAGCTCATCAACTTTTAATATAATAAAGGGCAAATTTTAATCGTCTAAAAAATCACGATTATTTTTAATATTTTTTTTTTCTGACGGATTTTTCCACTTTTATCCATATGTATAAACATGAGTTAGTTATGGAATATAATGCGCAAGACCGTTCGCAACCAAAATTTCAAAAAATCAAAGTCAGTTTCTTTGATTTGTACTTGCTATAAAACCAAAAATCTCAAAAATCGTCAGCAATAAAAATTGTTAAAAAAATAGTGATATTTAGCCGATTAAAATTTAATAATATAAAAAAAATAATAATAACCAAAAACTGTTTACTTGAAAAACATTGTGAATATTAAAAAATATCAACATGTGAACACTTGTTTGGGTCACGGTGTACGTATGTGCAAGTTAAGTTTTGATTAAGCAAATATGTAGCATTATTAAAAGACACATTCAGACAAAAGTTTGTAAGAAAAGCTATGGTACAACGGTGAGTTAATAAATAAAATATTTAGTACGGTTCTTTTATTGTTCAAAAGCTGTAATTTTGCTTATGAAACTATTAACTTTTTGCAAACTGTTAATATTTTTATTTTTACCACGTGTGGAGATGGGATAATGCTTATAAAAGAAGCGTACTAAAAATTCTAAAGTTTGCGATATTTCGCGTGGATAGATTATGTTTAATACAAAAAAGAAATTTATCACTAGTTGTAAGTTAAGCAAGAGATTACAATTTTCTATTTTACTAACTATGGTTTTTTCAATTAAAATGTAGGCCACAACTTTTCCACCTGTTGCATCATCCTCTGTAAATATAAAGGATTGAATGATATACGCCTTTTTTTAATAAATATGTTAAGATACTTACCGACAACTGAACTTTTGGAACCATTGCACACCTATGGCTATGATGCCGATACATATGAATT
>NW_016159604.1:37874-44974 GCF_001687245.7 Rhagoletis zephyria
GCATGCATATATAAATACATATGTATATAAGTAGGTATATATATGTAGGTACATTAGAGTGGTATTTTATAGGCCCGCCAAAACCCCTAGAAAATGCCAGAAAATGCAATGGTGGGATAAATAAATAAGTCTTTTAGTATAAAAATGGTTACATAAACAATCGGGTATTGTTGCTGGAGTCTCCTGAAGAGAACCAGAGTCTTCCGATCGAAAAATATTAGGGCCGTTCAGTATGTTGTTGAGCTGGTCTGCTTGCTGACCATGGCAACAATAAAGTAAGAATTTACTAACCCCGTAAACATATTCTGAGCGTTCAGAATATGAGTCCGAAAAGAGTCCTAGGTAGGTAAGAAATATAAGTTTCAAAAACAAAAAATGTGTGACTCTTAAATTAATCTTTTAGGACCAGCACTTTGTGACAATATAAAAACCATAAATTTATAGAGACAATAGCTTGCAAATATTTTATTACAATTTTGCTCTAGGCATTTAAAACTTGCGTTTTTTCTTGACTTATGCACATACATATGCTTCTGATACGACACCAATGTGTTTAAGTTTAAACTGCACACACTACACTTAAATGTATTCATAATTATCAAATAATATTTACTCTAAGAAACGCAGTTTTCTAAATAATGTTTAACATATAAAAATGCTGATAAATTAACTACGAATATAGTACAAATATTGTGACAATACCCGGACGCAAGAAAATTTTAATTAATGTGTTCATATATTTTGACAGCGAAACATGGCACACTTCGATTTTTTATTTTTTTCAAACACTTCATGTTTACTTTTACATTCAATATTTGTGCGTAGGAAAAAATTCAAATTATATTGTGGAATTCTAAACACAAAGTGTTCAAAAACTACACTGTTTTACACATAAAATGTTTAAAATTGATTAAATATGGGCACCTAATGTTTATTATTAGTAGAGAATATATTTTTACGTTCAAATTGTTTCCAAGTTTAAGCATTTCATGTTTAAAACCCAATTTTGAACATCTAATGTGTCTATTTACACACATTATGGTTGAGAAATAAACACTTTTCAGTAGTAG
This sequence comes from Rhagoletis zephyria, assembly GCF_001687245.7. Classification (NCBI taxonomy): domain Eukaryota; kingdom Metazoa; phylum Arthropoda; class Insecta; order Diptera; family Tephritidae; genus Rhagoletis; species Rhagoletis zephyria. The sequence continues at coordinate 38,945 of NW_016159604.1, forward strand.
TTTTACATGCACTTTTTAGAGTGTGGAAGTCTCCTAAATAGAAGCAGAGTTTTCTGATTGAAGAATATTGATTTTCAAGAATTCTACATCATTTCCACGAAATACATGGAATATTTTTAGCGCATTGAGTGACTTCTAAATATTTCTCGATTTGAAATATAATTGCGACTTTACTTTTTTTAAATGTTTTTTTCTTTTTAACCACGCTGATGTACATACATATGTACATGGCATATATTTTGACCTTGAATGTCAAAAATATTCATACATAAGAACAATAAAATACAATTTTTCATATTTCGCAAAAAATGTAGAATTAATAGCCAACCTTTAGCCGGATTAATGCACATATTTATGTAATTTTATAATATTTCTTTCAATTTTTGTGAGATAAGGCAGCTTAAGTAAAAATAGAAAAAATTATTTAATTTAATTTTTTTCTGCAATTTAAAAAATAACAAACATATAAATTTTTATACAGGCGATAATTAATGTATGCCTTGCCGGACGTGATATTTTGGTTGATTGCTGTTCTTGTTGTAGTAAGGGCTATTTAGCCCTGCTTAAACCGGATAGTCCTTCAATTGTTGTTGTCAAGCTCAACTAACGGTAAGACCAGAAATCGTGATATTTCGGCGGGCTTAAACCAGACGTAAAATGATGTTATTTGATTTGAATTGAGTGGGGGGCACGTTAGAGGTGGTTGGTATTTTGGGTCGAATCTTCGCACGCTGGGAACTCATTGGGCCATTTGGACGCGGGTCACTCGTAGCAACTGAATTTTCTCTCTCGTCCATAGGTATTACTTTGACATCGATGACAACATTCACAGTATGAGAGTATGTATAAGCGATAACAGGCTCCCTGTAAATGCCGTTCATAGCCTGTCTGTATAGTCTCTGGTCCAGCGGTTGTTTTACGTGGTGCTGGACCTCGTCCTTTAGCTCATCGAGATGACTCTTGACGTGCATGTGTGAGGGCTTTGCATCAAAGAAGTGTCTGTTCGAGTGCTTACGTATGTAGCACTTTAGTAAGCTCCTACTGGGAGCATTTAGCACTCACTGAGTACGTTATGTTTAGGCGACATAAGAACGCATTCCGTGGTTGTCTGGAGTGCTGTACTGTTGTATGTCTGAAGCTTCATGCCGGCGAGCACACCAATTGGGTTGAGTTAAATCTGCCTTATTACTGTTCTCCCCTCGCCTTGGTCGAGTGGAGGGACTAGGGTGTTGCATTACCCCTTTTGCCATTTAAAAGCACTGAAAAGTCTTCCCACCATATCCTAAGTGTAACCTGAATGTCCAGATAATTGAATGCAAAATTTCTTGGCTGTCCTTTTTAACTGCATCTTCGTCGTGTTGCCTGACTTACGTTTCTTATTACAACGAGGCCCATCTGGATCTTAGCTTCAATAAGGTAGCGTTCCGTGACTACCATTTTCCGACTGTTGAACCAAATATGTCTTCTTTTCCCACCCAGGCATTAAAGTCACCAAGTACTCATAAAAATGCACTTTAGTCTCATTGTCCTGTTTTTCCGTCGGCGCACATAAAGTGGGCCCAAATTGTGAAACTTTGCATTTATACGAATTGTGGCAAATTCATTCAGCGATGGAGTGCACCTGAAGACAAGGTGACTGAGTCTCCCCAAAACCACAAATTTCACACCTAATTTGGCAACGTATGCTGAAACTTTTTTACAGCCAAGTGCAGTCCATCACATTTCCTGGTATTTTTGAACAATATCCAGCAGTTGCATAGAGGAAAATTTCCTATAGAGGGTCCGCACATTCAAGGTGAATATCCGTAAGTGGTAGTCCTTATTCCTTCGCGATTTCTTTGATTTTGTCAACTTGCCACATGGAGGTAATGCAAATGCTTGCAAGATGTATATCTAGGAATACAATTTTCAAAGCGACAATGTTATTGCAGATAAATTTCAACAAAATAAAACACCAATAGAACAAATTGAGTTTTGATGACTGCATTTTTTCTGTCTTTGAATTGGATTTTGTTAATCAAAGTTTTATTTTTAAATATTAAAACTCAGAACATACATACATACATTAGCAAGCTGATATAGAAACTAAGTACGTGACAGATCTCGTATATATGTACATATATACAAAACACATTTTTGTTTGCAAACATAAATAATTTTGCAGATGAAAAATAATTATTAATGCGAATTTTTAATCGCTTTGTGCTCTAGAATGAAATGAATGTCTACACAAAACTTATCTAAAATTGCATGTTTTTAATTTCTTAGTAGAATTCGCTTGTATGTAGAATTTAGTTCGGGCGAAATCGAGATTTACAAATCCGGCGCCTGAAATTATGAATTGCTGACTTTTCACATCGATGATGCGGGTTCGATTTCTATTGTATTCCAGAGAAAGAAGTCTGATGACTCAATCAATGTTTATTGGGTTGCCGAAATTTTTAATCACAGAAACTAAGTTGTCGAAATTTACGGATAGTTAGTGAGCCATACAAATTTATGGGGTTCTCGAAAATTTCCAAGTTAAAGGAATTTATCAAGTTATCCACATTTCTTGAACTATCACTACTTATAGAGTTAACGGAATTATCGAGTAATCGTAATTCAGTTTTTTAAACTTATCGAGTTATCGATAATGATAGATTTACTGAAATTTGTAGATTAATCGAATCGAAACTTTTGGAATTTTCAAAATGCGATATATGTACATTATCGAAAATTTGTGATTATATAACTTTATCCAGTTATCATTGCTTATTGAATTTTATCGTGTTACCTGGGTGTAACGAGATGTCGGGATTTGTCAGTAGCTTTCGAAAAATATGGAGCTATAATACTAACCGAGTTAAAGAAGTTTATAGAGGTATCCAAAGTTTATCGAGTTATCGATTTATATCGAGAAACGCACTCTTATCGAAATTAATCAAACATTATCGAAATTAGTCGTGTTATCGAATTTTGCTGAGTTATCGGATTATCGAATTTTTTAAAATGCATTTTATTAACTAATTTATGTACCTAAATATTTTTATTTTTGTAACTTTATATAAATATTAGAATGCCTTAGGGTTTGGGGGGAAAAAAAATGTGTCTACTAATTTTTAAAATTTTTGTCGAATCAATAATTCCTACTAAAATAAGTACATTGTGTGGCTTAACGAAGACCCACTCCTGAGCTGCACACCTTTGCTTGATATCTCTTAAAAACGGATTTTTCATAAAAGAAGTTTCTAATTCCAATTTTTTCTATGTACTTAGTAAATATTAAAATTATAATATTCTAAATTCAAAAATCTGGCAGGCAATTCCAAGACTCACAGCGAAAACACTCGTAAAAAATTATCACTGTCCAATATTTGAAAATTGGTTTAGACATGATTGAATTTTTCATTTTAATTGTTAATTGCATTTAGAAGATGCCTATTAAAGTGTGGAAATTGAAAAGTGGTAAGTTCAAAGTAACTTGCATACAAATGAGTATACACAGTCAAAGGAGATTTCAAGAGTTTCAAGATTCTTCTAAGAGTTGTGAAGAATATTTCTGATAACGTTTTCAATATTTGTAAAAGGATGTCTGACTGTTTTTATTTCAGATACGCCAACAATATTTCGTGATCCATCCTAATGTACAAAATGCCCATATATCCACAATCGCAATCAGCAATGACACTGATTCAACCACCGCGCTGGTCTTTACACTAAGTACTCATAAAAAGCATACCTTCATGGATTCATTATTAATGCCATTTGACTAATGTCTGGATTTACTATCGCCCATCAGAGTGATAACTATTTTTCGGGTTATTTTGTATAACAAAATGTACTGTTTACCCATGTTAGTATGTATGTATGTATGTATGATTTTTTTGGAATCCCCTGAGATATCTACGAATTTCAGCGAATTTTTATCAGTGAGTAATTTGAAATTTTCCACCGATTACAAAAATATATACAAATGTATTGTACATATGTTAAACCAAAAAATTATGTTATCAATTTTCACATAAGTAATAAGTAGACAACCGTATGCCACAAAGTAATCATAAACTATTTAAATAGTTTNGTGATAACTATTTTTCGGGTTATTTTGTATAACAAAATGTACTGTTTACCCATGTTAGTACATATGTATGTATGTATGATTTTTTTGGAATCCCCTGAGATATCTACGAATTTCAGCGAATTTTTATCAGTGAGTAATTTGAAATTTTCCACCGATTACAAAAATATATACAAATGTATTNGTACTCATAAAAAGCATACCTTCATGGATTCATTATTAATGCCATTTGACTAATGTCTGGATTTACTATCGCCCATCAGATAACTATTTTCGGGTTGTTTTTTATAACAAAATGTACTGTTTACCCATGTTAGTACATATGTATGTATGTATGTATGATTTTTTTGGAATCCCCTGAGATATCTACGAATTTCAGCGAATTTTTATCAGTGAGTAATTTGAAATTTTCCACCGATTACAAAAATATATACAAATGTATTATACATATGTTAAACCAAAAATTATCAATTTTCACATAAGTAATAAGTAGACAACCGTATGCCACAAAGTAATCATAAACTATTTAAATAGTTTCAATTTGGGTTTTAAATAAATAAAATTATCCTTGCTGATAATCATAGCTCATAAAAATGTTCATATGCATATACATATGCACATATCAAAAACACAAATATTTTAGATAATCTATATTTATAAAAATGTTGTGTTCGTATGTCACGGTCGTCAAAACTGGAGAACGGCTGAACCGATTTGCATAATTTTTTTTTATGTATTGTTCGGTATAATACCAGAACCAATGATATCGCAAAAAATTGGAGGGTTGCCACCTATTTGAAAAATTTAAAACCCAAATATATTGATAAAATAAATAAATTATTGCTATATGGGTATCAGATTAAAGAGGTTTAAGAATGATGACTGATGGAAATATTTTTGGTGAGGGTTGCCACCTAATTTAAAATTTTAACTCAGTTAAGTTGATTAAGTAAATGAAAAATTGCAATGTGAATATCAAATTGAAGAGTTTTAAGTAGGCTTACAGCCGAAAATATGTATGATTAGGGTTGCCACCTGTTTGAAAGTTTAATTAAATTACACTGATGAAATAAATTAAATATTACAATATTGGTATCAAATTAAAGAGGGTTAAGAAAGATAACTGTTGGAAATATTTTTGAGGAGGGTTGCCACCTATTTGAAAATTTTAACTCAGTCGAATTGATAAATAATTGCAATATTGCAATGTGGGTATAAAATTAAATTGGTTTTAGAAAGATAGCTGTTGGAAATATTTTTGAGGAGGGTTGCCACCTATTTGAAAATTTTAACTCAGTCGAATTGATAAATAATTGCAATATTGCAATGTGGGTATAAAATTAAATTGGTTTTAGAAAGATAGCTGTTGGAAATATTTTTGAGGAGGGTTGCCACCTATTTGAAAATTTTAACTCAGTCGAATTGATAAATAATTGCAATATTGCAATGTGGGTATAAAATTAAATTGGTTTTAGAAAGATAGCTGTTGGAAATATTTTTGAGGAGGGCTGCCACCTACTTAAAAATTTTAACTCTTCTAAATTGATCAAATAAATGAAATATTGCAATACGGGTATCAAATTAAATAGGTTTCAGAAAGATAACTGTTGGAAATAATTTTGAGGAGGGTTGCCACCTATTTGAAAATTTTAACTCAATTAAATTGATAAAATAAATGAAGTATTGCCATGTGGGTGTCGAAACTAAAGAAGGCTTACAGCAGAAAATATGTTTGAGGAGGGTTACGACCTAACTCAATTTAATTGATAAAATAAATGACATATTACAATTGAAAGATGACTGTAGGAAATATTTTTGAGGAAGTCTGCCACCTTTTCGAAATTTTAACTCAGTTAAATTGATAAAATAAATGAAATATTGCAATGTCGGCAAGAAGCTTTAGATTCTTATTAAGGTTTACGGCTGAAAATATATTTGAGGAGGGTTGCCACCTGTTTGAAAATTTAACT
>NW_016159604.1:47136-58175 GCF_001687245.7 Rhagoletis zephyria
GATATCCTTGATATCTATGCAGCCAATGGAAAAACAACAAATATAATAATTTATCATCCATATTCCTGTTATATATGCCACAGCAAAGCGTGGCAGGGTACAGCTAGTAAAAAATAAATATGTGTAAAAAAATTACTTTGGCCTAAAATATCTGTTGATTTTCTAACATTTTTTTGTGCAGTAAAAGATCCGACAAGGGCGCGACCTCTTCACCCATCTGTTTAATGGATGAAATTTATTTTGTATGAAATTTAACGTATTATGAAATATTTGTCGAATGAGTTGGCTGAAATATCCTGCTCAGGATATTTTTTATTAATTATTCAAAAATTAATTGTTATTGTTTTTTTGCACTCATTTCTTTATTTAATTTAATTAAGTTCAAATTAATTAAAAACATAAACCATTTTTTACTAAAGGGATATCAATTGAAATGGTTTTAATAAGCTTTGTTTCTTAACTTTACTGTATGAGGGATGCCATCTGTTTAAAAATTTAAATTCAACTTGAATAAAGTGAATTAGGTAATAGAAATATGTATAACCATACGGGTGCCAACGAAAAGAGTTTAAGGAGGTAATAGTTTGTAAATCTTTTGAACAGGGTTGCCACCATTTTGAAAAGTAGAATTCAGTTAAGTTATAAACAATGAAACATGAGTGTTAAGAAATCTTAAGATTTACACTAAGAATATTTTTGAGGTGTTTGAAGTGAGTTGCCACCAGTGTAAAAATTTAAATTCAAATTATTTATTAGATTTAATGAATTATTAAAATATTAGTATCACTCGAAATGGCTTTGACAAGGTGTTATTTCTGAACTATACTTTTTTTTAGAAATTTTTAGTTTGAACAGTTATAATGATTGAAGAGGGTTGCCATCCGTAAAAAAGTTACATTCAAATTATTTAGAAAGTTAAATTAAGTACTAAGAGATGGATATCAATTGAAATAGGGTTTAAAAGGCTTTATTTATAATCTTTATTTAAGGGGGTTGCCATGCGAGACAACTTTTGGAATTAAATTTTAGGGCGTTTTAACGCCTTGCGGGTGCACTAGTAGAATATTATTCTTCCAATATATTTGTTTATGCGGCGATATCTCAAACTTGAACAAAGTCTGGACGGAAGTATTGTACCAATTTAGAGGAAATAAGCCGGAAAGTGTTTGGTGGAAAAGTTCCCCTTATCATCGCCATCCAACTATTCTGTTTTTTTTTTTTGTTTTTTTTTACTTTCTTTTCTATTTTGCGGCCTCATTGCTTCCCTATATACGATTGTTTTTCGTCAATAGATAATTTGTAATGGTCGTAATGAAATGCTAAACGCTATATAATAAATATAACGCATATCTATAAGATCAAAAAGGTAAAAAATACAGTAAAAATTATATATAAAGGTTTATTATATTCCATATGCTAAAGATAAAAATTGGCTACAATATACATTTGGCGAATATATGTCTCCTGACTTGTGTCCTCACAAAAAAATATTTTACTTAACTAAGCGTGGTAAAATAGTTTAAGTATAGTATTTCACAAACACAAGCGACATTTCCTAATCAAAATTTGTATCTAACTTTTTTCAGAATGGTCGATTTTAAAGTACAACAAAGACGTTTTCGTACCAGCGAAAAAACTATTGTCAGCACTATTTATGGACCAATAAAGGGTGTTAAGCGCAAGTCTATCTATGGTGATTCCTACTACAGTTTCGAAAAAATACCATTCGCTAAACCGCCGGTAGGTGAGCTGCGCTACAAAGCACCACAACCGCCAGAACCGTGGATAGAAGTGCGGAGTTGTACTTCACGTGGACCGAAGCCATTGCAAAAGCATTTCGTATTTCAAATGACAGAAGGCTCCGAAGATTGTCTCTATCTAAATGTCTATACAAAGAATGTGAGTTGTACATATACAAAACTGCGTAAACCATAAATGTTACAGCAATAAAATCATCAACTTCTTCTCTTTTCATACGCAGCTAAATCCACAAAAACTCATGCCGGTCATGGTGTGGATATATGGCGGTGGTTTTCAGTTTGGTGAAGCCTCACGTGAACTTTATAGTCCCGACTATTTGCTGCGCGAAGATGTCGTGATTATTTCAATAACCTATCGCTTGGGGCCATTTGGTAAGCCTACTTCACTCTTATACATACTATTTGTAACTAATTTATATCATCATTCTCACAGGCTTTCTCTCTATGGAAGACCCCACTTTTGATGTACCTGGCAATGCCGGCCTCAAAGACCAAATTATGGCATTGCGTTGGGTGAAGGCGAACTGTGAACGCTTCGGCGGTGACAGCAATAATATAACACTTTTCGGTGACAGCGCTGGCGGTGCCTCTGTGCACTATATGATGATAACCGATCAAACATGTGGTCTTTTTCACAAAGCGATATCCATGTCGGGCAATGCACTTTCACCCTGGGCAGTAACGCCACAACGCAATTGGCCATATCGGCTAGCAGTGGCCGCTGGCTATGCGGGTGAAAATAATGATACAGATGTTTTTGACTTTCTAGGCAAAGCAAAAGGTGCTGATATTGTGAAAGCAAATGAGGATCTATGTTCGGATGAAGAAAAACGTGAACGCATTGGTTTCTCCTTTGGTCCAGTGATCGAGCCATATGTGACTGATCATTGTGTGGTACCCAAGAAACCAATTGAAATGATGCGCACCGCATGGAGTAATCAAATTCCGATGATTATTGGTGGTGTGTCGAATGAGGGATTGTTGTTGTATTCGGGTGAGTAGCTTTGCGGCGTTCAACTGATTTTCATATTGCTTTCTCTTTTATAAATAAAATTTCGCTTAACTCCTTTTTCGGTTCCAATTCTTTCTTTTTCATGAGATTCCATTTTATGCCACTAAATGTAAAATAATACTCCCTTAATTTTGTTTCATTCCATTCTGTTCCAATTAAGTGCGTCCCTTTACTTTCCATTCCATCCCGTTCCGTATTGTTAACTCTTCCCGTTCATACCTCTTATTTTATTTAATTCCATCTCGTTCCCTTCCATTCCATCTCGTTCAATTCCATTCTTTTACCTTAAGTTAAATTTTTCCTCCACATTTTATTTCATTTCATATCATTCAATTTCATTCATTCCATGCTAATTTCTCCATCTAATTTCCTTATATTCCATTTCATTTTATACCTCTTAATTTTGTTTTATTGTATTCCACACAATTCTGTTTCATTCCGTTCCATTCCTTTCCACTTTCCATTTATTAAATTTCACTGCGTGACGTATCGTTCTATTCCATAATCTTACATTTCGTTTCATTCCACTATGTATATCCTATAGCGCTTCATTCCTATTTCTTTCCAATTCTTACTAACTTACTCTGAACTCATTTGAAATGAAGATATTTTTCTTGTATTTATTATTATTTAAATTACAGAGACAAAAAAAAATCCCAAATTACTCAACGAAATTGGCGATTGCCGTTTTGTGGTGCCACTCGAACTTGGCATGGACCGCGATGGCGAGCTGTGCAAGGAATATGGCCTACAATTGCGTAAAGCTTACTATGGTGATAAGGAGCCGAGCTTAGAAACTTTACATGAGTACCTGTTGGTAGGTTAAAAAGCGCCCCCTTCATTAAAAGCTTGTTTGTAATTTTTAAATTGTTATTCCGCAGATGGTTTCCCACGAGTACTTCTGGTTCCCCATCTATCGCACAGTATTGTCACGCACGGCGCATGCCACAGCACCCACCTACTTGTATCGTTTCGATTTTGACTCGAAACATTTCAACCATCTGCGCATACTCAGCTGTGGCAAGAAAGTACGTGGCACCTGTCACGGTGATGATCTTTCCTATTTGTTTTACAACTCATTGGCGCGCAAGCTGAAGAATCATACACGCGAGTACAAATGCATTGAGCGGCTGGTTGGCATGTGGACACACTTTGCCATGCATTCCGATCCCAACTTTGATCCGGAGCACGTTGATCTATGGCAGCCTGTAACGAAGGATAATTTTGAGAAACGACAACTAAAGTGCCTTAATATTTCCGATGATTTGAAGGAGATTGATGTGCCCGAATTGAAGAAGTTACAAGTATGGGAGAACTTTTTTTGCTGTGATGAATTAATTTGAGGAGATTTATTAGGGGTAGTGGAATTAATTTGACCTGAGTAGCTAAGGGTAAACAAATTGAATGTGGCTGCCTCGGATTAGATCTAAGAGTTTCTTATAGCAAAGCTTAGAAAATATGTATACTGATTGACAAGCTTTTGAGTGAAGCTTTATGAAATGTGAAACATTATTATTCTAAGAATTATTCTATTAAGATTTTTGACTTCAATTTGATACCAAAAAGAANAAGCAAAGCTTAGAAAATATGTATACTGATTGACAAGCTTTTGAGTGAAGCTTTATGAAATGTGAAACATTATTATTTTAAGAATTATTCTATTAAGATTTTTGACTTCAATTTGATACCAAAAAGAAGCAGTAAGGATTTTAAAAATACATACTAACAAAATTACGTTTTAGAAGCTTTTTCGAAGCTTTCTATGAATTATAAGGGGTATAACAAAGTCTCTCTGGTCATCGCGGTTCAAGAGAGCTTTAAAAAGTTTTTTTCGCCATAACTCAAAGAAAAAAGAGAAATGGCTCCTTAAGTTGATCACAATTGGTTAAAAAGCGTAAAAGCTCGCTTTAGCGAACATTGTTTTTCTTATCGGTACGTAGGTACAAAGGGTAAAAGCTCTCTTTGGTCATCACATTTTTAACCAAATTCTTTGTGGAAAATTATAGCTACATATTGTTTTGAGCTTTTTGAAAAAACGAAGCACCAAAATTTTTGAAATCTAGAAATATTCAAATAATTTTTTTTTTTTCAATTTACTTTACATGTATTTTTTGAAGTTATGAGCGTAAAAATTATTACTTATATTTTTTTTAATAACGACAAACGCAAAAAAATCACTAAAAAATATAATCAAAATCTATAAATTTTTTAGACATCTTTTCTAGCTTCAGAGACACTATGTCTGAAGCATGTCCTATATCTTTTTATAATCTTTGAACTTTTAAAAAATACTAAACCGCCTAAATAATCGCCGTGGCTAACTAAAAAGTTTAAAATTTATTACCTATATGTAAATAGCTTAGAGTGTAATTTATTTTAAGCAATCACACACATATATAGATGTACATTATATAAATATATCGATATATTTTGTAGATAGATACTAAAGAAGCCACCTGAAACAACTAAACCACCAATTCAATTGCAAAGTTGCTCTATTGTTCTAATTACCAAAATGTACTAGTATTAAGAAATCAATTCGTATTCCCTTAAATAAGAATTGATGATCATATTTGTAGATATATTTTTTTAAGAATTTAACTTTTTTAATTGCAAAGATGCAAGGGACGTCTTCCAGTCGCATGAAAGACAGAGATTTAAAGCTCTAACGAATATCTACTATGAAAGGAACAAAGCTTACGAGCAGCGTTTGGAATATTATTTTTTTAAGTTTAAATTTTAAGCTTAGAATTGGCTCTTAAAATCGAGAAATACATATAAAATGACACCTCCAAGCTTTGAACACGAAAGCTAAATGATTAACTTTCAGAGCTTCAAGCTTTCATTAGTACAAAAAGTGAAAAATCCATTCTTTAGCTTACGAAAACATTAGTACCTATTTTTATTTTTGTGCATGCCAAACATATAACTATTAAGTGAAAGTTTAAACGCTCTTTTTTAAAGTTAAATAGAGTATTCGTATAATGCCGGTTTACCCTGCCGGAAAAGCCTGCTAACAAAAAAAAATTGTTAGGCTGAAAGTGGTGATGGGCATAACCTTGCCCGTTCGCAGAGCTTTTCGAAGCTTTCTATCCACTTTATATGAAGAACAAATTCTCTACCTCTGCACATTACTGGCATAAACTAAAAGTTTTGTTTATTAAATTATCCATTTGAATTAGGGATCCATAAAGCGCAAACTAGGTCTAAGGTGATTTATTTATATGGTTTTATTGTAAAAAAATTTCTTAATTGATTAAATAAATTGCTTTGCATGTATGTTCCATCATTTAGCTGTGTGCCAAATCCCAGGCGCACATATAATAAAAATATTGAAAACGAAGAATATTATAGATATGTCATAAAAATATCAAAACTTTAGCCATAAAACTACATTCACAAATATCCTGCAACAGAAGTACCTTTTTGCTATAAAGTGTTACATGAAATTGAACAGAATGTGATTTATAGGCAAGTAATAACTTTAATAAAAACGCAAGATAACTGTACGAAAGCTGAAAATAAGACATAAAATATTGATTCAGTGTCGGTGAGAGAGTCTTCTTTATATAGTTGCTACACAAGCAAGATAAATAGCGCCGTGGTAGCAATAAATACTGATTTGTGTATGTGTTTTTTTTTTTACCAAAAAGCATATGTTCAAATGCAAAATTTTAGAATGTAAGCTTAGGCGCCGGATATGGAACTTTAAGAGGAGTCAACTCGCTTTCGAAAAAAAAACCGAAGTAATAATACGTACAAATAAACATAACATACATGTGTACATACAGAAAATTAATTATTACTACAGAATGAATATAAATCTAAAAATGGCTTGACTCAGCCAGCATTCTCAGTCATAAGGTACACGAAAACAAAAAAAAAAATTCACTTCTCACTAAGCTTCTAAGGGTGTGTTCACACAGGAAGTGGAGCTAAGCCGAGCGGAGCCATTCCGAGCTTTCAAATGAATGTAGCTAGGTATATGAAAGTGCTCATACAGCAAGCTTTTCCACGAACGTTTTGGAGCTGAATGCAAAGGATTTGTTTTTTATTTTCGATTTTCTTTTAAATCTTTCATCTTCATGACTGATGCGAACGCAAAAAAAAAATAATTAAACGAAACCCAATTTTTCGTGGAAGCAATTGAAACAAATTGATCAAGTATTGTAGCCGATTTTCATTTAAGGTAAGTTTTGTGATATCTTTGCAGCCGATTCCATACAAAAAGCTCTGCTCCGCTTCGTTTAGTGTGGACTCCAGCAAATCCGCTCCGCTCTTATTTGCTTCATTCGGCGCCACTCGGCACCACTCGGCATTCTTTGTACACGCACCCTATGATTTTTAGAAGAGTCAGCAAATATGAGCTTGTTCGGCGCAGACATGACAAATCCTCAGACAAAAAATCTTCCAAATGCGGGATGCCTTCAGCAAAACTATACGTATTTTACATATGTATGCGTGTCAGAGTTCTGCAATGAGTACTAATGAAATTAGTATACCTACTTCAGTCATGACTCATGAGCCATACAATTTTTTTTAAATGCCTGCTCATAACAATTCTAAAAAAAAAATAGTACATCACTAATTCTCACTAAAGCGAACAAATATTCAAAGTATTCCTACCTTTATTTGTGCCGGCAATTTTTGACTCTATCGAGAATATATAGGCTACCAATTTGATTTGACTCATTTGTCCATATTATTTTGTGTGGCACCATCATAAACAAGCGTGAGTTAAGGCTGTGCCTATTTTTTTTTTTGCATGCTGTCGAGTACTAATCATTTCGCTCCCGTTTGTAAAAGTTTCGCTCCTCAATTCTTGAAATCAAATAATAAGAATTCTGAAATAAAAGACTCAAATCATTTAAGTAGTTCCACTGAACTCTTGGTGTTTCATGGAGCTGCGACTCATTTCAGGTATAAAGCAAGCCACTTGATGATGCCACTACACAGGTTCATACCAACAAATAACTTAGTCATTGTTCATACTCTCGCTTTGTGTGCCGTGCGTTAACGATTATTAGTGGATATGGGTGAATGTTGTTCTTTGACTTACATATATCCACTAATACTTTTTCTTGTGCTTGCCAAACAATGACTTAAAATGCCGAATGATTGCAGATCTCTGATGCGTGTACAAATACATACGTATTGTGTGTTCCGTGCGGTAGAACTTCCCACAAAAAAATTAAAATTAATATTTCGTGTAAATTAAAATTTTGTAATTAACAAAAAATACAAAAATTTGAGAAGAAATTTGAAATCAATTCTCATAGAACAATTTTGTAATAAACGCACTAAAGAAACAATGTGTCATTGAAATATTTTGTAAGACATTTTATATTGTTTATATAATAAAGCTTCGATGTGATGCTAATAGTTCATAAATATTTTAATATGAATGTTTACATATAAAAAAAACTAATAAATAAAATGTACTAATTGTTTGAAAAGAAGAGTAAAGAAGAATAAAACTAATTTTTCTTAAAGGTTGAAGTTTTATTTGTATTTAGTTTAGGGGGTTGTAAAGTAAATTTGCCATATTTTATTGCTAGGTATAGGTTCTTATATATCAACGTTTGTTGTGGGAGCCCCTTATGACTCCATATTTGGAGCGCTCAAATTTTGACATCATTTTAATTATTTGCAACAGCTTATGAACGACACCAACTGTTGGCTATGGGGACGGCTGCATTTTAGTTCATGTATTCATAGTCAGCTGTTGAAGCGACGCCAACGCCAAAGCTGTATATAGAGGGGTATTTAAACAAGACAAACGAATACACAAAAGCGCGAATACCCATAATGTTATCATGTCTTTGGAGTCGATAACGAATGCATACTAAGTAGACAGACAACAGCTTATATATACATACATATATGTACACACATACAAATATGCAAGCTAGCGAAAGTGTACAAATAAAAACAATACCACATACTACATACATACATACATACATAAATTCAAATGTATATAAGTACATACACTCCTACATATGTACTTACGTATTTACGAAGCAAACCGCATAAACCAGATAAGGCAGCGGCTTAGCATAACCTTCGATAGCTCAGTTGGTAGAGCGGTGGACTGTAGATGTTAAATGCAAAGTAGAAATCCATAGGTCGCTGGTTCAAATCCGGCTCGAAGGAATACTTATATACTTTTTTTTATACCCCGTTTTTTGCACTAATTAATATTGTTTGATTTTGTTTTTTGTACATGTAACTTTAAATTAAAGAAATTTCAAGCAATTATCTAAATTATGAATTTTGATAGCAAAATTAATGTTGTTAAGAAATAAATTAAAACTTAATTTACTACAAAGATATTTTCGGGTATCAAATTTCACTTGACTTTACAGCAGCTTCGACCATGCAGCAATTCATACTCACCCTAGGTTAGCCCTCAGATAGTCCCTATTGTTGCCAGCACTAGTCCCTCATAATTCCCCTGCCAATGGTTTCAACTGCCATTTTTAACATTGGCGTGTCATTGGAAAGGCCCAATCAACACTGACCCGGAGATAGTCCTGGACTAGTCCAATTTTGGAGGTTTTTTTCGTTGGAGTAAGATTAAGTTCTGCACTTCGCAGATGCTTTTTCATAATTCGGAAACACAAAAAAAAAAACTAAATTTTATCATTTTATAACCAAGTTGCTCTGACGGAATTTGAACCCGGACCCTCCTGAAAGCTAACAAATAGTGGCAAGCACCTCTGCGCACTGAGCTACAGCCACGCATGTAAATGTGTGTTCAAATGTTTACTTTGCCAGACCAAGCGATTGGGACATTTACAGGGTGGTGTTCTTTAAATGTTTTTTTATTAAATTGCAAGACCGCACCACTCTGTCACTGCCAAACTGTACTTTTCGTCTATCTCCAGGCCGGTTCCTTGGGGACTGGTCGAAGGCTGACAATTTCGATGCAAGCAAATGTCCAATTCTGACCAGTCAAATTTTAACCAGTGAAGTACTAGTCTTTTACGGAAAATTGGCCGCCTTATTGCTGCAGGGGATCAACTCATACGCACACTTACGCAATCAAATTTTGCGCATGTGTTGAAAGTTCATCGATGTACACAGAGTTTTTTTCTTTACTAAGGTAACGTAGATAATTATGCAACGGAAATTGCAGTGAAAATAATAAATAATTTAATAAAAGGAGATAAAAACTCATTAACACATCGAATATTTAAAATTTTCTCGAAGAATTGGAAAGTAAATACGGAGATTTGCTTTTATATACGGAAGTACGTTGGTTAATGTTTGGAAAGATTTTTAAATTTAAGCAAGGAGATTCTCAAATTTTTTTGAAACTGATTCTACTCCAGCTAATGAGGAACCCATTACCGCTCCAAATAATGTAGATTTTAATCTTGATTTGGGGTTTTTATGGGATTTAAACAGTCTTTTCAATGAGCTAAATTTGCTTCTTCAAGGGAAAACCAAGGACATCTGTGAATTAGTTGCAACCGTCAGTCAGAAGAAAATTAAAAATATTAATAGGAAATTTAGAAGATAAAAATGGTTTCAATTTGACAAAAACTGCTGAAATTTTCGCAGATAATCAAACAAATTACAAATCATAATAATCAAATCAAATATAATCAAATTAATAACAATATTTTGAACGAGTTCGGAATGTCTAAGGTGGAAAGAAAAAAGTTTTGTATAAGGAAACAATTGTAGAAAGGAATTTTCTTACACCGTATTCATGTCGCCGCCAATAATTTGTCATTTGATACCAAACTTGTTTAATTTGGATAAGGGGTTTATTTATTATCAGAAAATTACTATTATATATAAATATTTGGACAAGGTGACTTAAAAAAAACTGTTAGCTTCGGTCCCTGATATATATAACAACACACGAAGCGTTCATGAAAAAAAATTAACAAAATGGGTATCGAAACCTAAGTATTATATACATATGTACATATATATTTTATACATACTACATACTACATAAATTTAATTTATTGTGTTCTAAATAGTACCTATTTTATTAACTTCCAGGTAAGTGCTGAAATGTGATTAGCTATTGATATTATTTTACTAATTGGCATTATCTTGAATTAACGAATTTGTGCAAACTAATATCATTGCAATTCTTCTTCTTCTTTTTTGGCGCTGTAACCGCCTAAGCGATTTTGGCCGAGTTCAGCAAAGCACGCCAGTCGTTTCTCCTCTGTGCCAACTGACGCCAATTGGAAACGCCAAGTGAAGCCAAGTCCTTCTCCACCTGATCTTTCCATCGCAGT
>NW_016159604.1:59162-64047 GCF_001687245.7 Rhagoletis zephyria
ATAATATCTTGTAACCTATGCTTAGTAGGCTGATCCCGCGGTAGTTGGCGCGAATGGCGGGGTCACCTTTCTTGTGGATTGGGCAGAGCACACTTAAATTCCAGTCGTCGGGCATGCGTTCATCTGACCATATTCTGCACAAGAGTTGATGCATGCACCTTATCAACTCCTCGCCGCCGTACTTGAATAGCTCAGCTGGCAGGCTGTCAGCTCCAGCGGCTTTGTTGTTTTTCAGCCGCGTTATTGCTATACGTACCTCGTCATAGTCAGGCGGTGGAACGTCGACTCCGTCATCATCGACTGCGGGCTCGGGTTCTTCTTCTCCACAACTTTCCGTGCTGCTACCATTTAGTAGGGCGGAAAAGTGTTCCCTCCATAATTTAAGTACGCTCTGGACATCAGTTACTAGGTCGCCATTATTGTTCTTACAGGAGTGCGCCCCGGTCTTTAAACCTTCCGTAAGTCGCCTAACTCTCTGGTAAAATTTTCGGGCATTCCTCCTGTCGGCCAGCATTTCAAGCTCTTCGCACTCACGTATTTCTGCCTCTCTCTTCTTGTTGCGGCAAATACGTCTCGCTTCCCTCTTAAGATCCCTATAGCGGTCCCACATAGCGCGCAATGCGCCCGATCGCAGCGTGGCCTTGTAGGCGGCATCTTTTTTCTCTGCAGCTTCCTGACACTCCTCATCGTACCAGTTGTTCTTTCGGGCTCGCTGAAATCCGACATATCATTGCAATTACTGTGTAATAAATTAGATAAAAGTTAAATGAACTGTAGTATTAAATGAAATAATATAAAGAGCCTAGTTTGCACATATGTACTACATAGGTATGTAATAAAATAAAATAAAATAAACAATTTCCAATATTAGGCGTAAAGTGAAATACCTGGTCTATGGTGGGTTTTCCAGGTCTATACTTCCAAGAAAATTGTGTTCGAAATTTTAAATGAGCCCACAAAAGTATTCCGTACCATAAAAGACTGCGGAAGCTCCCTGATTCGATAGGCAGTCAGACTCCTCATTGCCATCATGGCCCTCATTCCCCGGTACCTGTCGTAATAAAAATATTTTCTTGGCACCAAGTGCATTTAGGACATTATCAAATACTAGCTGAGAACTTTTTTTGTGGGACTACAGCGCCAGTAGGGCTGCCTGACTGACCGACATAATGCAGATATATTTCGATGATGTGGGGTAACCACCAATTAGTTTTACCATTTTCAGGCTTAGATCCATCTGTGTACTAGACCTCCCCATTGGGTTTGGTGTATGGGTTCCCTATATTACGGAGAGATCGATCTGCAATGTTGCATGTGGTTGGTGATAGTTTCGTCATGGAGCCCTGTTATGCAGATTACGAGATCATCTACGTAGCCTTGATTTTCAAATTCTTTGCTGTTCAGTGTGAAACTGAGTTCGTCTATAACCATAGTCCACAAAAGGGGAGAGAGTATACTCCCTGAAAATATCCTCTTGTGTGTTATCGATCCTATCGTATCTCCTTATTCCACACGGATGTTTAGTGTTCTTATCATCGATCAATGGGTGCTGATTTATGATTGGGCTTAAACCCTTACTTAATAAGGCATCCTTTATTGCCTTATATAATGTGTTATCAAAATCCCCTGAAATATCAATCAAAGCGCAAAGGGCTATAATTTTAGACTCCAGAGCTTTCCTCAATTTTTGAAGTAAGGCTATGAATGGAAATCTCTGTAGATTTTCCCGTTTGATAGGCAAACAGGTTTTTGTTTGTTAGGTTAACTCCTCAGCAATACTGATCCAGTATTTTCTAAATTTTCAAAAAGTCGGGTGAAAGGTTCAAATAGCCACTTTAGTCGCACAATGGCAACACTGTTCCACTGTCTGTTATAAATTCGTGAGTGTTTTTGTTTTTATGTTAATATACTGTTAAAAGCCGAGCGTACCTCAACCAAAAAAAAGCTTTTGTCTAACATTCCACATATGTATGTACAGAAAGGGTGTTGCCACCCTATGGAAAAAATGATTTACCACTTTAGTCAAAAATAAACATAAAACGAACAGCGCTAATACAATCCACAAGCGACAACAAAGCTCACGTAAATAAATACTTTTGTCGCATAGTAAAAAGCAGCCGGCATTAATAAATTAATACTCGTACAAGCCGGCAATGAGAAAGCAATAATGAGATAGACAGTTTAGAGTGGCACTTGAAACACCAAAACAACTTGAAAGCCAAATAATTTTGAAAAGAGAGAAAGATATATACGGAGGGAGGGAGAGAGAGAGATAAAAATAGAGGGATATAAAGAGAAAGAGTTATACAAACAGCTGTGCGCTGAACAGCCGAGAACTCTTATCCACTGCATGATCGCTTTGGGGCCCAAAGTTTGGGGCAAAAGCAGCGCTGAGTGTGGCGGGTGCATGAAATGCACCTTTGGGCGCCACACGGCCTTCAGTCATCACTACAACCAATACTTTGATTCAGTCGCAATTCAGCGGTTAGCAGTGTTGGTTGCGTTGAGTTTTTCGTTACGCGAAAGTATTTTTATTTAATAGATATCAAGTCTCGTTTTTCTATTGGTATTTTGTGTTGTTGGCATGTTTCTTCTTTTGACCGTTTTACTATAGGCGTTTGCACGAACTGTATGTTTTCGATTTTGATTTGGTTACCACTTCCTTCAAACGTGTTTGCAAACAACTTTGCAAGCAAGAAACGGAAAACAGAAACGTGAACATAAAACTCGACCGCCGCTGTGGTAAATATTACTTACAATCGTAATATTTATATCTATCTACAAAAAAACATACATACGTTTTAATAACCAGTTTGCTAGAAAACTGCTATTTGATCGTAAAGAGTTGTTGGCACACTTTCCAACTTTTTGGACGACAATTTGGCTTTTGGACTTTTTGTGGCAATTTTTTTGATTTTGTAATAGCGTGATTCAGCGTTTTGTTTTTATTTTTTTCAAATAATGCTTTGTTAAAAAATATTAGTAAATATTGAACGTGGTTAACGTTCTTTGTGCTTGACAACGCATGACAAGTATTATAAACACATATTAAATTGTGTGCTCATAGTAAAATTATAAAAAAGCAGATAATAACTATAAAGATAGGCAACAAAGTAACGTTTTTTTTAATATCATAAAGCTCTAATTACATAAAATTAGCAGGAGCGATTCGTTTGCGCTTTGTGAGTTTCTCTGTAGTTACAGTGTAATAAAAAATCCATGCTGAGCACAATGGATTCCATCTCTTTTATGGATATGCTGAAGCTGACCTTTAGGTGAGTAAACCGACATTTGCAAAAAAAAAATAATATTCGTATTTTACTCGTTTATTTTACACATTCAAGCACTCACAGCAAAAACACAATGGAAATTTTAGACAAATGTATATACATACATAAGCGCTCAACTGCTCGTATTAGTTTTATAGAAACTCGTATGTAAGTACATTAGGGTGGACTGAAAAGAAAATAAATTTGTCCATTTCGATCGGAAAATATTTACGTTCGCCCCAAGAGCATTAAAGTTTCGAAAAATCTATCAAATTATGATTACTTTTGACTTTTTTTAAAGGTTTTTTTTAAAGATTTTTTGGATTTTTTTTTTGATGAAGTTAGCAGAATTCCTCTAATTTTCGTTCCAGGTTTGTAATTTTGACTAATATTTTGTTTGTTAAAATAAAAGCCATATTGTAATAAAAAATTAACAAAAACTTCTTACCATTAAAACATAAAAACTAACTAACTATCACCGGATACTCAACTTTGTGAGTGGCTGTAATTAATTTAATACAAATTTAAGTCTTTTAGACCCATGATTTCTTCGGCTAATTCACTTAGAATTATACATAGAATCAAACTATGCTATGCGCGCATAGTCGAAAAAATCGCCCATACAAATTGTCCCATGTACATATCCTATGTATAAGTAAGCTAAGTTAGACTTTCAAAGCAGGTGGCAAACCTCTTAAAAACTATTTGTAAACTTAAATCTTATAAAAATTCGTCTGTCATTGGGTTACATGTTTCAATTTAACCATTTAAATCTGTGGCAACCCTCTTCAAATTTCTCGAAAAAATCTAAATGTTCAAACAAAATAATTCCTAAAACTCTTTCGTTTGGCGCCGGTATTTTAATGACTCATATAACTTTTGCTTAATTCAACTAAATTCCACTTTTAAAGTAGGTGGCAACCCTCTTCGAAATATTTCCAAACTAAAACAACATTCGTCTGGCACTCAGTTTCTGCCCATATTTCAATTACTTAATTGTCGCAATTCAAGTTGAATTTGATTTTTTAAACATAGTTGACTTTTTAATATAGTTGGAAAATAAAGCTCTTTCAAAGCTATTTCGATTTATATACATGTTCTAATAATTCATTTAACATATTCAATAATTTCGAGTTTGATTTTGGTAAATAGGTGGCAACCCTCTTATGAGTTCTCAAAAATATTCTTAATATTCAACTAAAGATTTTTTAACACTGTTTCATTTGACAACCATATTTTAAAATTTCACATTAGTTGTGTATAATTTAATTTCAAGTCGATTTTTCAAATAAGTGGCAACCTTATTAAAAATATTTTCAAACTAAACCCTTTTTAAATATTTTTTTTTTTTTTTGTCGAATACACAAATTGTGATACATTTCGCAGTTACTTGATTGCCTTAGCTTAAATTGAATATGATTTTTTAACAGGCGGCCACCCTCATACATATAATAGTCAAACACATATTGTATTTAATAATTGATTTAACTTACTGAATTAAAGACCAACAAATTCTTGAGAGATTTTTCGAACTT
This sequence comes from Rhagoletis zephyria, assembly GCF_001687245.7. NCBI lineage: Eukaryota > Metazoa > Arthropoda > Insecta > Diptera > Tephritidae > Rhagoletis > Rhagoletis zephyria. Next base: position 63,967 of record NW_016159604.1, read on the forward strand.
TAAAGATTCTTGTGGCGAACTTTTTAACGCGGTTTGATGGGATCATTTTAAGCAACCTATGCGCACTATAAGAGTTTCGAA
>NW_016159604.1:75328-81314 GCF_001687245.7 Rhagoletis zephyria
TCAAGGCCATAGGTAATTTTTCTTAACCGTAGGAGGACTGAAATGATTTATATTTCTGATAATTTTCGGAAGAAATATATGAAGAGGTTTTCTAACAGCGCTCATCCCTTGGCAGTATATGACAAGAACCGAGTATATTTCTGCCATGAAAAAACAGCTTCTCATAAAAACACAATCGGCGCGCCGTTCCCAGACGGCATAAAAAGCAGGTCCCTCCCCCTTTTTTGACAACCTCAAGGTGCACAACATAAATCGGAGGAGAAGCTCGGCCAAGCTCTGGGAGAAATGAAGCGCCCAATATATATGTATATATTTTTCATGTGTCTTTCTGAACTAGACATAAATAGAAGGCGCAGATGCTTTTGAGCGGTTAAGGTGTTTAACTTTTCTTACACTTCCAAAATTTTCTATAAGACAAAAATTTTAAATTTTATAATGAATATTCTCAAAAAATTGCAGCTTAATGGCCTGTTTATGTACAACAACTAAATAAATAAGTTTGCAGTTTGTTTTAAGAAATCAAAGGTTTTGAAACCAACTTTACTAGGTTGTCCCGGCTCCAAATTTAACTCCAACACGGATCTAAAATCTGGCAACAGTAATTTGTATTTATATACATATTTCCGCGAATGCTTATTAAACTACATAACTACAAATCTTTATGTAATGATGACTTTATGAACTTTTATTAAAAGTGTGAACTCCAAAAAGCGACATAAAAATTTAAAAGCAAAAACCAAAAGCGCAAAGGAAAAAGTAAAAATTAAAGCAATATGGTGGCGTTTCATTACAAAATCTCTACATTGTAATTCGCCACCTGTGAATGTCGGCTTTTTGTTTTGCCGCTGACTTGTTTAACGGTTGGTTTTGATACGACTGCTTGCGGTCACTGTGCAAATTTGCTTGCTAGGTACATATGTGCGTTAGGGTAGATTAAAAAAAAAAAAAATTTCGATCCCCCCGCTGGATCCGCCACTGTAGAGTATGGTCAACATTGAGCACTCACATCAACGCTTAAAGCTCGGCCTAGTTTATTTTTAGCCACCTTGTTCTTATTTTATCTTAACAACAACACTATCAATAAAACGCTTCAGATCCTACACATATTTTTTTTCCAATTTTAATTTCAGATCAATCCTGAAAAACCACGACCGGTTATGGTTTGGATTTATGGCGGTGGCTTTCAGATTGGCGAGGCCACGCGTGACATGTACAGCCCAGACTTCTTGATGTCCAAAGATATTGTACTCGTGACGATCGCCTACCGTCTCGGCCCGTTTGGATTTCTCTCACTAGACGATCCCGATGTTCAAGTTCCTGGAAACGCAGGTATTAAGGATCAAATACTCGCACTGCGTTGGGTTAATGAGAATATTGCTGCATTCGGTGGTGATCCAAACAATGTGACCATATTTGGTGAGAGCGCTGGTGGCGCGTCCACACACATTTGCATGCTCAGTGAAAAATCAAAGGGATTAATACACAGAGGTATAGTAATGTCCGGCAGCGCCTTATGTCCTTGGGCACATCTACCGAACAAACGTTGGGCTTTTCGGCTAGCCAAGGCACTCGGTTACGAAGGCGAGGATAAAGATGCAGAAGTTTATGAGTTTTTGTCAAACACCAAAGGACCAGATATAGTGCGTGCAAATGTAAAGGTGTTGTCCAAAGATGAGAAACACAATAGAATACCATTTGCGTTTGTACCCACTGTAGAACCTTACTGGACAGAGCAATGTGTGATGAGCGAACATCCGTACGAGTTAATGAAAAAGACGTGGAGCAACAGCATACCTATGATTATTGGAGGCACTAGCTTCGAGGGTTTAATATTTTATCCAGGTAATGAAGATATGGAATAAATATTTGTAATATAAACGCGGCTAATGAAATGTTTTTCTCTTTAGAAATAATGAAACGTCCGGCAACACTCGATGAGGTGCGCAATTGCAAGAATCTCTTACCACCTGATGCGGGTGTAAAAGATGATTTGCAAAAAGCTGAGGAATGTGGGCTTAAAATAAAGAAAATCTATTTTGGGCAAGAAGAGTGCTCGCGTAAGACAATGATGCAGTTTCTGGATGTGAGTAGGATGCCTACATGTTTTTATAACCAATAATTTTTTCTCATTTTTCACACCCCATAGCTGAACTCGTACCGTGATTTTTGGTTACCCATCTACCGCACATTGCTCGCACGCCAGCGTCACAGCACCGCTCCCACCTATGTTTACCGCTTCGACTATGATTCACGGGAAGGCAATGCCATACGTAATATTCTGTGTGGTGGTGATGTGCGTGGTACTTGTCATGGTGATGATCTCTGTTATCTCTATTATACTATGTTTTCACATCAGCCCGTTAAGGGCTCCAAGGAGCACGAAGTAACGCGCACAATGGTTGACATTTGGACGAGCTTCGCAGCGAATAGCGATCCTAATTGTAATATGTTGGAGGAGGTGACATTTGAGCCGATCACACGCGATGAAGGCGAAATTAAGTGTCTCAATATTGGTGAAAAGATTGAATTTATTGATCTGCCTGGTATGGATAAATTAACGGTGTGGCGGGAATTCTATGCGCCGGGGAAATTGTAACACGCTCTAAGGGTGTGGTGTTTTTTACTTTAATAAGAGTGGGTGTCTACCTCATGGAAATTACCGCTTGTTGTATATTGTCACTCTTATGTCACAAGCATGAATGTGTCAATTTATCAGTTTTGAGTTATTGGGTTGACTGGGTTAACCTTTGGCTTTTCTATGTTATACCAAAACCCGGAATATCTAAGTCTCGTAAAAAAAATTTCAAACTTGATTTCCCAAAATTTTCATTTTTACAAATTCATGTTTCTGGCATACGAGCGACGATATCTGGAATTGAGATTGAAAATCGTTTTAAGTTTGTTGAAATTTAAGTTTGTAAATTAAATACAAATACCAGTGTAAAAGATTGTTGATTGGGTAAGATGATGGCGCATCGTTGTAATATTTTTGTAGTGATATATTTTTGTTAATTATCTTTAAGGACACATTTCTACTTACTTAATAAAATCAAACAATAATTCATAGAGAACCACAAAGTGCTTTACTCAGTATGAAAAATTATTACATCTTCTCACAATTATTGTACGCACTAATATATACTATTAGTAGCATTATTTCAAATTTAAATTTAGTAGGAAATCTTCATCTCCTACTTGTGTAAAAAAGCACACAAACAAATTTGTCAATGCAACATGCAAATTCTAATATACGTTGCAAAACTATTATTTGTGTGCGAGTTATTTTCAATCTTACGTTTCTTACCCTCATGCTTCGCACACATAAGGCAGTCCCATGCATTTTTCTATAGAAATTCGCTTGTTGTACATATAAACATGTAGGTATAAGTATGTATGGAAATTAGGGTGGGTCAATTTGTATGGAAAGATTTTTTCGACATCGTTCCCTGCAGATTCGGATTCTAGCTGAAATTCTAAGAGAAAAATTCCATTAAAGCATGCCTCTAGGTCAATTTCTAGCCTGCGAAATTTTAAAATAAGCTATTTTTAATTAATACAAAGTATGTAAATATGCAGATTATTATTTACTAAAGTGTTACGAATATTACTCTTTTTAATTAAATTTTTCATAACTATTTCTTAATTAAAGAAAGAAATTTTTCAACAGGTGAAACCCTATTCAAAAACCTCAAGAGGTATTCTTAATGATTCATCTAAATCATTTCTGCGAGACCTTGCCTGTCTCGCCGTGTTTTGCGTCATTTGAGCGTCGCTACAGTGTAATATATCGATGCCTGAGTGGAAGATCGGAGTTAGCTTTTATATCTAGGTGCGATATGTATGTGGCCTACATCGATAAGCCTCGGGCTCCTCGAACAGAAAACAGAGTTTCTACTAATAAGCAAACGGAAAATCAGAGAGCGTGCAGAAATAGGAGTTAAAGGAAACTGTCACTCAAGTATGTACCTAGGTATCAAATTTGACTTGAGACTAAAATTTAAGGACTACCTGGACTAAATTTGCGAAAAACCAGTGTCCATAGTCAAGACATAACGTAAGGAAGTTGCTAGCTGGTGTACTCAAGTCCGTTATTATCTATGGGTGAGAGGTTTGGGCAACTGAATGTGGCATGCCGTCGTATATCAAGAGAATACGATCAGTGTATAGACTTTGTGCCTTAAGAGTCTGCTCGGCATTTCGTACTGTGCCGGAAGATACAGCGCTGGTCTCAGAACTACATCCTATCGAATTCTTGACCCAAGAAACGTATAGTTCAGTCCACGGCTAACCCCACGGAAAGTCCTAGAAATCGCTAGCAAGGCGTCGTACAATGGATCATTGTGCAGTAGATGGATGCACACTTAGAAAGCTGGCTGACAAGGAAAAATGGCGAAGTAGACTTTAATATCGTGCAGCTTCTGAGTGGGCATGGCTGCTTTGGAGCGTATTTCTTCCACTTCAAATTAGAAGATGCCGAACATTGTGAAACCTGCGGCCAGAATAGTGTAGAAGATGCTGAACGTATCCTCTTGGTATGCCCAAACTTTCAGGAGGAACGAATTTTCCTTAGCTCATCAACTCTACGATATCTTAGCACAGTAGCAGGTATGTTTTGGACAATCGACGTGACCTATCAGAGGAATCGTGGAGAACGTTTTGATGCATTGACAGTGGCGATGTTGAAAAACAAAATGATGACTAACCGAGGGTAGTGCTAAGTATATGCAACTTGTGACTGACTGCATTAGTACAGGAACATACGGTCGAGCTTAGGCTCAACCACCCTCCGACAAATTACTTTACGGGGGGGATACGGTGCAGCGAACATACAGGTGGTTATAATTCGGATTGAAGTTCCACACTACGGGGTTCAGGCTTTCGATGCTTTCTCCTTGTATAAAAAAAACGCACGCACACACCTACACACAGTGCCATGCTAAGGAAGCCAATTTTGTCAAGAGGGAGCGAAAAAACTGTTTTCCGAGCAAACCTTTTATTATTGAATCATGGCAAAATGAAGCGTATGAGTAAAGCAGCGATCACACATTTTGTACATTTGTACAGATTTTTATATTTTGATAGTTTCAGAGTAGTGTTGTTTGAAAAGTTTTTATTGAGCTGAACTTATTACCGATAAAAATTTCTAGAAACACATTTTCATAATTGCCACCACCTGCCAAGAGAACGTGACCATTAAACACAACTGCTTTATAGTATTTTTCATCTGTTTTATTTTTAACTATCGAATCTTTTTGTATTGCGCGCAATTCTCTTGCATCTACCAGCTTTAAAAGCTCCAATACGAATAAAACAAAAAAATATCGTTTACCTTAAAAGTTACTTTACTACAGTTTTATTCGAAAGTTTCACTGTCATCAAATGAAATTAATCAAAGTAAACTTTCATTCAACTGTTAACACAACTGTAATTTTCTCATTCCTTTTGCTTGCTGACCAATAAATTTTGCAGCTGCAACTGAAAATGGACAACGATTTCAATCAATTTGCATTTACCGTAGCAAAAAAGGGGGCGATCCTTTCAATACAGTTACATATAAATATACATAGGTAGCAAAAATATATGTAGGTATGTAGCTTGGCGTCCATTGTAGGTAGGGGCACACAACATTGTGTTAAACTTCGATTAGTTTAATTAAATTAAACTTTTCTCATTAAGTTCATATTTTATAAGTGGCAAGAAAAGATTGCGAATTGTATGCAATTCAATAGGAAGCAACGTAAAAGTGCAAAACTTTTCAATTTCGCTCAATCCCCTGGCAAAAGTACTCAAGGTCTTAAGGATTTAACTCTTTAATAATGGTGATGCTGTCTTTTGTTCTATATTTTTCTGCGATTTTTGGTCTTATTGCCGTCTTTCTGTTTGCAATTTAAGTTAGTGACTTTTTTGCCGCTGCAAAGGGAAGCTTATAACTATAGCAACTTCACGTCAATTCATCAATTGAGGTAATTCGAAAATAAAATTGAAG
>NW_016159605.1:0-3407 GCF_001687245.7 Rhagoletis zephyria
TTTTTGTTTTCTCAAGTACTGGTATTGGTTTTACGGAAATTGGAAATTACTTAAGTTTCTTAAATAAAACCTACTTTTATGTATTTTTTACGCTATATTGTACTTCCCTTATGTCGGGATTCACCCTTCGGTTCAGCAGGCCTTGGTGGGGCACTGCTGTTGTTGTTGCTGCAGGTGTCATTGGTGTTGCAACCGCTGCTGTGCGGTTATTGTTGGTGGTAGCCGGGTGTTGCTGTCGTAACCGGTGGTTCTTGTTGTTGCTGTCGCAGCCGTTCTTGTCGCTGCTGGTGTTACGTTGACTTTTGGCAACCGTTGTTGTCGCTGCTGGTATGGCAGCCTTGTTGTTGCTAGGCGGTGTGGCCGCCTTTTTCTTGTTGCCGAGCGGTCTGCTGGTGTGGCAGCTTTTAATTTGGCCGCCTTGCTGTCCATAGGCGGTGTTGCCGCCTTGTTGCTGTTTTCGCACGTGCTGCACCCGCTGATATAGCGTTTGTTGTTGATTTCGCGTGTCGTTGCACCCCGTTGTTGCCTTCGCGCGCCGTTGCTATCGCGTGTTGTTGTTGCATTCTTTGCTGTGGCGCTTTGTTGATCCTGCTGCTATGGCGTTATTTTTGCGAGCTGACAACTCGTTAAAAGTTAGTGAATCGCACTACTGGGCTGTTATGGGCTCCCATGGGATCCCGCGGGGCCATGTGGAACAAACCTAATAAAAATGCTAATGCTCTTGCGTTTTTATCGAAGGCTGTTCGTTAATCTTTGCGAATATTACTTATTTAGTACTACATTTATACACACGTATTATTTGCAAATAGCAATTTGCAAATTTTTAAGCTTTGCCGCATAAACGCAAAGTTAATTTTTTATTTGCAAATAACGAAGTCTCGCAGATAGTTGCTGGTATTATTTGCAAATAAGCATAGGCGTTGTCATTCTTAAGTTTATTTTATTTTTCGATGGTTATGTGGTTGGCTTTTTATAACCAGGCAATATTGAAAAAGAAGTATTCACCGTCATATAAACAGTGTTTATATTCGCAAATAGCTACCGTATAAACGTAGTATAGTATAAAGAAGACAGAAATTTTGGAGATCGCCAAAAATTTGGATAAAATTTTAGCTTTAACATTTTAGCGATATCGAAAGTTGGAATCCGACTGCAGAACTATTTTTTGGCTCACTCCCAAAATTTCAAAATATTTCACAAAAATCAATGCACATACAAATGGCAAGCGATGGGATGGCTCTAACATTAATTTATTAATATATGTAGAGAAATTCAGACTTAAATTTGCAATGTAGGGAAAGAGGGACATACTTTCAGTATTAACTCAAATGTAGGGAATTTAAAAATTCTGAATTTGTCTATTTTTTACAAAGTTTTCTTTTCTGTTCTCATTAAATTCCTTTTAATTGGATTGGTGAGTTCGACAACCGTACAAGCTCAAAATCAGTTTTTCGTTGTTGAGACCAAAAACAGTACGGACATGTACGGATTTTCTCCCAATTTTACGGGTGCACTCAGCTACGTTAATGACTAAACATGTCCGTGACTTTACTGTTTTTGATCTCAACAATGAAAAACTGATTTTGGACTTGTACGATTGTCGAACTCACCGATTCTCTTATTGATGAGTTGAAATTATTTCAATATGTTAACGAATATTGGCAAGTTAAATCTTCATATGTGCTTGAACACACCCACAAAACAGCGAGACTTTTAAAGTATGTACTTTGTCTGCGCTTGAACATCTGACCCAAGCTTGCTTAATGCCATTTTTACCACGTATTCATCTACATTTTTCCACAACGAGGAACAATTTACGCGATTATATTGTTATAAATATGTTATGGTACGCAGCAGTGAATGCAGGCGGCATGACACAATTGGGTGCACTATGGCTAGTCATGTCGGCCGGGCTAGGCTCTTGCCTTCACCGCTGTTCCCTGTGCCATAGCCAGTGTTGCCAGAACTTTTTGGACGAACCGGCTAAATTGGCAAATAAAACCGGCTAAAAACGGCTAAAATGTTTAAACTAAATTTCACATGTTTTATTTAAATAAATCACGAGTAAAAAAACTATTTCTTGGAGAGGAGTTACAAATTCGAGTCGGAAAAAATTTTGCCAGCAAGAATTTGCAATTAGGAAAAACATTTGATTGTGGTACATGGTTGGATTTTTGTCGACGATAATTTGAATAAACAAGTTCGTGAAATTTAAAACTGGAGCGATTTTAAAATGAAAAATGTAAGTTAATACTTGTTTACTTAATTAATTTAGATAATTCCAATGATTTGAAAGGTACTCGGCAAAAAAACTGTATTCTTAATCGGAATGCAATCTCAACCAGTAAACCAGCAGTAAAACAACGACCTTAAGTTAACATCAACCGAGGCCTTATGTTGACAAGGGATGCAAAATCACAGTTACACAAAAGAACTGGTCAGATTTTTCAGAAATCCCTTCAATTCTGATGTAAAATATGATTCCAAAGGACTGCAGATCTCCCATTTAGGTGACCGGTCATATGACCGGCAGATGTCTCGTAGGATTCCCAGAGAGTTTTGCTTTACATAGAAATTTGTGCTCTTTGATTTTCATTTTGACTCACTTCCGTGTTGGTTCCTTTAGTTCAAGTTGGCATCCGGTTTTTGAAATTTAAATGGCTGCATTTCTTTATTCATTCTGAACGTTTGGAATAAACTTTTTTGTTTACTTATTCCTTAGAACGTTCCTGATTATATGTTGACGTATATTTCAAACGCATTCTGTTTATTCCGGCTGTGAAATGGGATTATCCGGAATGTATAAAGAAACGTAGCCAAATAAGTTCTCAGCAAAAAAGTTTGTTTAAAAAAATACATATGTGTACATAGTGCTTGAAAATATCAACTTTTCCCTTACCTTTTTAAACGCAAAAGGTTTTATTTTTTTTATTTTAGGATTGTAAAAGACACAATTTAGACGGCGTGCTTCTGTCTCGAATGTTCGCAGAGTAATAAGTTTTATGTTAACATTCACAATAGAATTATGTGCTGGAGACGAAAAGGAATTGAAAGAAGTAGAGGAGTAAGAAAACGATAAGAAGTGCGATAGGCAGGGTTGCCACCGAGCAAGACAGTTGCATACGGGAAAACAGCGATAGGAAAGAAAATGCTAACAACTCGGCCAATCTGACAGTTGATCGACCTCGATCAATAACTAGATTTACAATGTGGCTTAACCTGAATTATACACACTTAAGTTGTTTCGGATATCACAAATAAGAATTAACAGTCTTAAGTTACAAGGCCTAAGTCTAGGTTATAGTATTGCTTTACTCCTCGACAGGTCCAGCCTCTACGTTTTGCTTAAGCCACTTCCTCATTCTATTTGCCTCTACCACACCATCGTATGGTAGCTGAGTTAGTTG
>NW_016159605.1:8829-11798 GCF_001687245.7 Rhagoletis zephyria
GTCTTAACAGTGAAACAATTTCTTATTTTCTAAGTTTGCGAATAAAACTTCACACTTAAAATTAAGACATTTATAACAAACATTTTATGAAGAAAATCCCTTATTCGTTTAAAATAAAAATAAGCGAAATCGGCCCAATTTCATACAACCCTGCCTGATATGAAAATTTTCTCCACGATAAGGCTAGTAGCCATTTCTAACAGATTTTGGGTCGCTTAGTCAAAAATGGAAACATATATACATATTTGAAATTTAAGAAAACAAGGCAAATAGCAAAATCGGCTAAAAACGACTAATTTTTTCTGCAAAACGGCTAACAAATCGGCTTCCGGCTAAATCGAAATTTCTCCGGCTGTTTGCTATCGCAACCGGCTAAATCTAGCCGGAAAACGGCTAAAATGGCAACACTGGCCATAGCAGATAAAAGTCATACCTGTCAAACATCTTCGCTTACGGAATGGCCTGAGGTATCGGATGGGCACATAAAAAAAAATTCTTAATTTAAAAAAAAAAGCTGAGAAAGACGTTCAATTAAATATTTGAAATATAATGCAAAATCAAAAGAAAACACCAACCAAACAACGAACTTGAAAGAAAAGGAAATGAACAAGAAAATCTAAGGCCGAATATAAGGGCGCCACCGATGTTGGTGTGATGCCCGGTGTTGGCCCACCCTCACCATGGCTACTGGCGCACCCAAATTTCAGTAGCCCGTAATAAAACCCTAACGTGCCTTCCTAAATAAAGAGCTGAATCAGCATTGCCATTTTATAATTAATTTATTAACAATTAATTTCTCTTAAAACTAATTCCAAACAGCTAAAGTTTTTAACCCTATCATTTCTTAAAAACTAATTCCTAACACTAGAAGGTGACGCGGTTCTAGTTATTTCTGGCGTCACGGACGCGGTTCTAGTTGTTTCTGGCGTCATNCAAATTTTAATTAAGATAAGCCGGTATTTAATCTAAAGTCTAGGTAATTTATTTTGAAAAAAAAACAAGGAGAGTTAACTTAAGTCAAACAGGTAAGTAAATTTAGTAATTAAGGTAAGTCTCGAGAAAAAAAAAATTTTTTCTTTTTTCCTTTTTTTCTTTTGTATACAAAAAAAATTGATTTATATTGATTTCGTATTTATTTCTTCATTATTTTTATTATTATTATTATCAGTCACTCATATTAAGTTTTTTGTTTTATAATGGCCGTTTCTTTTATATAAATTTTTAAATCGCTGGTTTAAATTTCTATTAATAAAATTATTTTCGTTGAGACTTCATCAATTTTATTTGATTTTAATTTGTGTTATGTTATTTGATTTATATATGGAGGTTTTTTCCCCAATTTATTCTTTTCAATTTTTTAAAATTTTTTTTCCAAATTTATTTTACTGGTTACTCAATTTTACTTTATCGAGTTTAATGTTATTTCGTTATAATGAAGTTATCTTATTTAAGCATTACCAAAATTTATCTTTTATTTTTATATCACCTTCTATTTTATTCCTTTTACCTATTAATTGTCGGATTCTTCTGTTTCCGTTTTTTTCTTTTTTTTTTTAATATACGTATACCTATACACAAATGTATGTATATGGAAATACCTAACCCAGCTCTGGATTCTATTAGCAAGCTTCACTTGATTTTAATTTTTTGTGTTCTAAGTTTAATTTAAATCCGTTTTGATTAAATAAGATTAAATTTGAAGTTTAACATTAATAAATTTCTCTTAAATTCCAGGTCTCTACAATCTCCTTAGGTTTTAGCATTAATTCACATAGGTGTCTTACATTATAAAGAAATAATATTTTTTTTTTGTTTTCTCAAGTACTGGTATTGGTTTTCGGAAATTGGAAATTATTTAAATTTCTTAAATAAAACCTACTTTTATGTACTTTTATTTTACACTTTATTCTACTTCCCTTATGTCGGGACGCACCCACCGTTGCAGCAGGCCTTGGTGGGGCACTGCTGTTGTTGTTGCTGCAGGTGTCGTTGGTGGTGCCACCGCCGCTGTACGGTTGTTGTTGCTGTCGTAGCCGGTGGTTGTTATTGTTGCTGTGGCAGCCGTTGTTGTCACTGCTGGTGTTATGTTGCCTTTTGGCAACCGTTGTTGTCGCTGCTGGAGTGGCAGCCTTAATGGGGCCGCCTTGTTGTTGTTGCTAGGCGGTCGCTGCTGGTATTTTGTTGCTGCTACTGTGGCGCGTTGTTGCTCGCGCTGTTGTGGCGGTAGTTGTTGCTTTCGCGCGTGCTGAACCCGCTGCTGTGGCGGTTGTTGTTGCTTTCGCGCGTTGTTGTTGCTGCTATTGTGGCGCGTTGTTACTCCCGCTGCTGTGGTGGTTGGTGTTGCCTTCGCGCGTTGTTGTTGCTTTCGCGCGTACTGCCCCAGCTGCTGTGGCGGTTGTTGTTGGTGTAGTGCATTGTGACCGCTGCTATGGCGGCGTGGTTGCTTTGCAGCCGCTCTGTTTTGCCCTTTTGCGAGGGCTTAGCAGCGCCCTGTGGTCCGTTCGGTGGAGGTTACTACTTTGTGCGCGTGCTATCCCGCTACTTGTGACGAATGGGACGCAGAGAACGTTTCGTGCTGGTTCCTGTTTTCTTAAAATATTAATTTCACTTCAATTTATAATATTTTATTCCACATAAATCTGCGGTTATCAAAAATTTACCGCTGTCAAAAAAGATTTCATATCACACAGCAGATTGGCATAACTGTCTCACCATAGTAAAAATATTATTCAACAGCTTTCCCCATAGAACTTTGTTACCGATTCACACACGCCCGTATGCAGCTCTCAAGAAAAAAAATACTCGTATATTTATTTATTGAAGAAATTTTACAGCAACCGCAAGTATTTTTCCTAGCAACAGAAATAATGAAAACATTTTCTGGTGATTCCTCTTGAGTACTTCGTACCATGATAAAAACATAGCAAGGTAGAACCGTTCTCTCAATTTGTCGGCCATGATTTTTACTT
>NW_016159605.1:11823-60925 GCF_001687245.7 Rhagoletis zephyria
GAACGATCAATAGAATTTTTAGCAAAACAAAAGACGAAATAAACAAAGAACAACAACATAACGTGGTTTACGAAATCAAATGCAATGGTAAAGCTAGCGAAGCATGCAATAAAATATGCATAGGCACAACGAAGCGCGCTCTCGGTATTAGAATAAGCGAACATAAAACCGACGCAAGAAATAAGAAGACAACGACTGCATTAGCACAACATTTAACGAATAGCGGGCATACAGCAGACTTTGAAAACGCGATAATATTAGATGTGGAGAACAGAGAATAGAACTCGACTAACATTAGAAAGTTTGCGAATACAACAAAAAATACAGAATGCAATGAATTTAAGGAAGACGTCGACAATATAAATTGCGCATACAGGACAGCAATAATGGTCAATAGGAGAACAGACGAGCAGAAGTACACTTCAAATATAAATAAGTTGAAATCATGTGTATTTTTGTTGATATTTTTCTCTTGTTTGATGTTCAATGTAAGTTATGTTTTGCTGGGAAAAATTGTTACACCAACGTATTGTACTTGTTATAATTTTTATTTACATACATATGTGCCTAATTGTTTGTTTTTTATGTTTTGTTTTCAATAAACACCAGACTCCCTGACAAGGTACATTAAACAGGTAGTATCAGTAGAGCAAAAACAACATTTGCGTGCATTTTGTTGTTGCTTCTGGTATCGAAAGTGTCAACAACTGTTCTGAATTTTTTCTTCTAAATCAAAGCGTGCCATGTGAAATACAAAAAATTATAAAAAATAAAAAATTGAAATTGGAAAAAATAAAAATTGATGCAACTTTCTTTCCTAGTAAATTTGTTTGCTTCTCGAAGCATTGATCCATCCTTTGCAAGGCCCAGTAATCAGCGGTCGTGCTGCCGAGTTGGGCGAACGTTCCAAAAGCTGCTATTCAATCGCTTGTTTTGCATGGAAAAAGGTTTCACAAGTAAATGGATTTTAACAACTTATAATTTTCGTGAGAAAAAATTAAAAATATTTGACATTTTCGAGACCAAATAATTTGAAAATAAAAATCAAATCAGCTGCTCTACTGATACTACCTGTTCAATGTACCTTGCTCCCTGAGGAAGATGTGAAAAACATCGAAACGCGTAGGAGGAAAAAGAAATATTGTTTCCTTTTTATTAAACCGGCCGAAAAGCTCCTTAAACTGCCCTATAGGAAATTGAAAGTTGGCCCTAGAAACATAATAATTTCATTTTTAAATTTACTCACAAACTCACACACACATTTTCATTTTCAATCTCAAGCAACAACAATTTCGAACAATTTTAATTTTTTATTTTCACTTTTATATGATTTTAAAATGTTGGCAAACTTCTTTTGTAGAGCACATGCTATTGCCAGCAGTTCTCTCTCGTTGGTAGCGTAGTTTTCTTCGGTTGAGGAGAGGGTCCTGGAAATCATTGTGATAGGTCTTCCATTCTGTGACAGAACGGCGCCTATGGCATAAGAAGAGGCATCTGTAGTAAGATCAAATGTTTGTTTGTAATCAGGATAAAGAAGCAATACGTCTTCTGATGCAAGGATTTTTTTAATCTTATTAAATGCGTTAAGTGCTTCTTCATCAAGAGTAATTTGAATTTTCTTTGACTGATTAGCGCCTATATTTCCGTTTTCCCCCCTTAGGTACTTCGTTAGAGGTTTTGCAATCGAGGCATAGTCCTTTATAAACCGTCGATAATATCCTGCTAATCCTAGGAATGAACGCAAAGCTCGTAACGATTTTGGAATCGAAAATTCTAAAATGTCTTTGACTTTGTCGGGGCATGTTTTGATTCCCTCTTTTGATACGGTAAAGCCCAGAAATTCGACACTTTCCTGAAAGAACTTGGATTTCTCAGGGGAAACGCGCATATTGGCATCGAAAAGTTTTGTCAGGATTTGATCAATGTCCTTACTGTGTTGTTCGGCAGTTTTGGAGAAAATGATAACATCGTCTATGTAAACATGACACGTTTTCCCAATTTCATCCCTAAGGACATCATCAATGGCTCTCTGGAAAATGCTAGGAGCATTTTTTAGACCAAAGGGGAGCCTACAAAACTCGTACTTTCCGTTGTTGACCGAGAAAGCCGTTTTCTCTCTATCCTTTTCTGCGAGTTTGATTTGGTGAAATCCTGATTTGAGGTCTATTGTGGAGAAAAATGTTGCACTTCCCATGTTTGCTAAAATCGCAGAAGTGTCCGGTATTGGGTATTTATCACTTATTGTCTTGGTGTTTAGCTTCCTAATGTCAATTACGAGTCGTGATCTCTTGTTGCCTTTTTCGTCTAAACCTTTCTTATCTACAACCCAAATTGGATTGTTATAAGGGGAACGGGATGGTCTAATGATTCCGTCACGCAACAGATCTGATATCTCCTTATTGACAAATTCCGCAGAGGCAATGGGGTACGGGTAACTTTTCGAGTAGACAGGTAAATCGTCCACGGTCCTTATCGTACCTACAATGCTGGTATTGTAGGGCAGCGCTTCATCTGGATCAGCGAAAACTTTAGCATGATGCTTTAGCAATGTAGAGATATCAATATTGTCCTTGCTTGTTTCCGATTTAGTTTCTACTAATTTGTTAACGTCCGAGCAGTAGTAGTACAAGAGTTTTTCCTTTCCACCATCATAACTCAACGTACCACTCTTTAGGTCAATACTACCATTTACCTCCTTTAATAAGTCGAATCCTATAATGCCGTCAAAGGTCTTCAAACTGGGTAGGACAAAGAATTCAACATTCTTATTTAATATATTTATTGTACATTTTTTGTTAATTATATCGGTACCGTGGATGGATTTGACAGTGAAAGGGTTATTCACAGGTTTTATTCCCTTTAGAGCGTTAAGGTGTTTTACATAGCTCTTTGCAGCACCGGTGTCGATTAAAAATCTTATTCCTCTTCCCCCAAGTGTCCTTTCGACATAGGGCAAGAGGGACTTAGTCCTAAAAAATTAACGTCGTCTTTCGGTCCGTCCAGGTCATATTCAGCACTCTTAGGTTCCGTGTCATGATAATAGTCATCATACCCGGTATCACTCCAGTATTCACCTTCCGGTTCGTATTGGTCTTGGGTGATATTGTTGATACGCTGTACCTTTTGTATTGGCAGCTGATCACTTCCATGCGGTCTTTTTTCAGCTTTTTCTTTATTCAGGCCTGTTGATACAGGCTGATGGCGATTGAATATGCCGCCCGTGTTACTGTTATCCGGACGAGTTACCTTAGGGTAAGCTCCTTGATTACGGTACCTATCGTCATTTCCGTGGAGTTGTTGGGGTCTGTTCTGTCTGAAGCGGGAGTACGACGGATCTATGTCCATTGGTACTGGAGTTTGCTGAGTTCGAGTTTGTCCTCGTTGGTCTTGAGGTATTCTACGGTATTGGGGTGAATAATAATAAGGATCTAAGTTATGGGATGCCTGTCTGTTAAAGGAACTTGCAAACATTGATCTGGCTTGGTTCGCTTCCAGTTCCTGCGCTAGGGCAAGTGCTGACGGCAGATCAGCGGGTCTAGAGGAGAAGAGAACATCGCACAAAGGGCGATTGAGTCCCGAGATGAACACGCGAAGTGCATCATCCCGATATTTCTTATTAAGTGATCCTATCAGCGTGGTGTTCTCACCGTGAGTCATGATTGTTTTATTGACTATCAGAGTCAACTTTCTCTCCACTGCATCATAGAACTCCACTACTGATGATTTTCCTTGTCTAAGGGTCGATAACTCCTGTTCAATTAAGTAAATTGGTCTTTTGTCCGCATAGGCAAAGTCTAGTCGAGAAATGATAGCGTGAAAATTTAAGACTGTATTGAAAGAGGATAAAACACTATCTGCGGCTCCTACTACTTTATTTCGGATTATGCCTACCGCTTGGTAGTGTTTTGAGCTACCGGGATACGCTTCGAACACTCTATAAGCAGTATGAGCTGCTTGTCTCCAAGACACATAACGGGTCGCGTCGCCTTTGAATTCCGGCAAGGTTTTCACAAGGTCCAAGGATTCGTCACATGGTATTCCGGGTTGAATAGTCACCGGTTCGTATTGGGTAACACGAACTGGTGATTCGATCCTTGCTAACCTGTTTGTCAGTTCGTCAACCCGAGACTGAAATTCCCTCCGGGAATGCTCGGTCGCAGTACGAATGGCAGTATTAAGAAGAGCTTCCAGAGTTTGTGCGTCCATATTTAATTTTTTCTAAGTCAGTTAAGTGTTAAGTGGATACAGGGATTTCCCTTTCTAACCGTTACCCACCTTTACAAAATGTATTTATTATTTAAGAATTGTCAAAAAGGATAGTAAAACTTTTTAAACAAAGTTAGCTGCTAAAATCACTCTACTCACATGAAAATTTCCATATCCCGATAAGCTATGTCACTAAATAAGGTATGATAAGGCAGCAGCACGATGATTCCTCAGGTGGTGTTCCAGCAGCAGGAAGACAGGATTACGATGATTAGGATGCTTTATTTTTAGAGCATTGGCTCTACACTTTTTCCCACTAGTTATGTGGTGTATTAATTTTTAAACTCTATCTTTTCAAATTGTTAAAAAACTTCATAAATGTTCACGGTGTTTGCGTAATAAATTGTTCGCGGCTCACTGTTTATACAGTGGTTAACTTTCCCGCAATTGTCGAGTGGATTCGAACCACGGCCACGCACAGGATTTGTCCTTTATAAGGATAACACAAGAACTGCACTGTGGCCCCACGTTGGGCGCCACTTATTAAAACACTTGGTCTGGTTGTAATGTTATTTTATTTCTCTTGTTTGCACAAGAGCAGCCGTTTGTATCGGTCGAGTTATTACAACTGAATTTGCTAACTAGAATATTGCGGCGACTACGCCTAAATACCTGAAGCTTTCTTATCACCTACCAGTTGCTGCACATGTTTTGCCGTGTGACTTGCAAAATGCAATTCGGCAATTTTACCTCTTGCTGTTGGCTTTTCCGCTGCAGCGATGTTGTTGTTGTCACGCGCTACCTGGTCGACGCATCGTCATCAATGTCGGTGGGAGAGTTGTTGCTACGCTATTTTCACACTCAAACCTACCGACGCGAAGATATTAGATGTGGAGAACAGAGAAAGAACTCGACTAACATTAGAAAGTTTGCGAATACAACAAAAAATACAGAATGCAATGAATCTTAAGGAAGACGTCGACAATATAAATTGCGCATACAGGACAGCAATAATGGTCAATAGGAGAACAGACGAGCAGAAGTACACTTCAATATAAATAAGTTGAAATCAGTGTGTATTTTTGTTATATTTTCTTTGTTTGATGTTCAATGTAAGTTATGTTTTGCGGGAAAAATTGTTACACCAACGGATTGTACTTGTTATAATTTTTATTTACATACATATGTGCCTAATTGTTTGTTTTTTATGTTTTGTTTTCAATAAACACCAGACTCCCTGAGGAAGATGTGAAAAACATCGAAACGCGTAGGAGGAAAAAGAAACATTGTTTGCTTTTTATTAAACCGGCCGAAAAGCTCCTTAAACTACCATTTTAAAAATTAAATTGTTTGGAAACGTCAAGAATTTTAAAAGTGACTCTCAGCAGTTCTAGTTACTATATTTTTATCATGCTCCGTACGGCCTTTAAAATTTGTAACTCTTTCCATTATTTTATAATGTTAATTTCATGTTTTTGTTTCACTTCCCACTCATTTGTAAAAAAATGTGTATGCTAATTTTCACTTCTGCGTGCTGCCGCATTACGTAGTACTTTTGACACGAACTGCGCGATCGTGGGGTTGCCAGCAGGTTTTTTAACTTTCGCAAATTGTGTCGTAGTATGTAGGAGTTACCACCGAGTTATCGATATGTGCCATGTAATCCGATTGATATTTGAAATTTATAGGAAAATTAAGGATGTATATTTTGGTATATTCTATTGCAGGAAAACCTAACTGAATACTTTACGTAGTTTCTTGATCGACTATTGTTAAAGAGCTCAGTTTCAGGTAATGTTAAAGGGGACCTGCTTATATTAAGTATCCTAAAAATTGGAAAGCATGAAATCGTTAAATTGTGAGAAAGAAAAAACATTGTTTGTTAGAAAAAAAGGAAATGATATTGCTAAAAATTGTATTGTCTAATGAACGTTGATTGGCATATCGATTTTTGACAAATGTGGCCCATCCCAACAACACGCGCGATTTGGTAACAGCAGTCTCGCGTGATCTAGGTAACGGCAGTTTCGCGGAAATTTTTGGTGACATCACCAATGAGATCATGCCACTTAATAGTGCTATAATGTACCTAGTCTAAAAGTTTTTCCGTCTCTTTTCTGCGTTGTATGTACTATCTGGCAATTTCCATGTAGTGGCAACCCCGCCAAGAATTGTCAAGACGGCAGACTCTCATTTTGCAGTTTTAGCGTTGTCGTATGCTCTGGACAATATTAGATGGTGAATTTTTCTGACACATTACCAAGTGCACTATATGCCGAAGAATAAAATATTTAGATCTCTGTGCGGCGAACAGTAACCCATAACAAATAACACGAAATCAGAGTCTGAATAAAGGAGTGAAGATAGTAAGTAGCTGCTAATGTTTCAAACAAAAGATGAATTTTGAAATAGATTGTTGGTTTCAATTCGATGTATGAAAAATATATGTAGGGAAACTTGTAGGGAAAAATTATATTAGGGAAAAGTAGGGATTTTCTTGAGATGCGTTAGGGCTTTTTTCAAAAATTTATTGTTCGTAAATATCCTATTAATTATTTTGTAGCTTTTTTGTCAAAGTTTCATTTATTTAAAAAACTTACCGCCCGTAATTGATATAGGATTTTTATCGCTAATTCTCCTTCTAATTGCTGATATGTTGGCCGCGATAGGTGAACTTATGGTGACAGGTATTGCTTGAGTATTACTCATATTCATCGTCGCATTTAAATCAGTCGCACCTTGTAAGTTTGTAACTTGCTGAACCGATAAAGGCTTTCTCGATCCTGAGTGCATATTTTGTGGGCTCATGCAAGCTGCCATATTACTGTAGGGTGAATCCAATGGTTCCTTAATACAAAAAAATGACAGTATAAACATTTGCAAAGCTTTTTTGCGATCAATTATTCTGTGGCCACAAGCAACAGTCCCTTAAGTCGAAAGTCATTATTTGGAAACCTCAAAATTATGCATTTTTAACTCTTGCTGAAGAAAATTAAAAAGTACTCGTTTAATCAGTGTTTCACAGTATTTATTTGAAAAGATTATTTATGTCAACTTAAGTGTTTATGAGACGAAATAAATTGCTGCTTTGGAGATAAACTTGAATATTTATCAATAAATAACACAGAGCAACACTGATTTTGACGCGGCAAATGTTAAAGTTGTTTTTGATAGAGCTTTTTGTGCTCATTACGAATACCTAAGTATTAACTTTCAATTAGCTCTAGATTTTGAGAAAAACGTGGTCAAAGTGTCAAAAAATTAGGTTTTTTGCAATATTTGAGAAGCTCTAGCAAAACAACAAAACCTTCCTTTTTCTTCTTCTTTTTTGGCGCTGTAACCGCCTAAGTGATTTTGGCCGAGTTCAGCAAAGCACGCCAGTCGTTTCTCCTCTGTGCCAACTGACGCCAATTGGAAACGCCAAGTGAAACCAAGTCCTTCTCCACCTGATCTTTCCATCGCAGTGGCGGCCTCCCTCTTCCTCTGCTACCACCAGCGGGTTCCGAGTTGAATACTTTCAGAGCTGGAGCGTCGGTGTCCATTCGAACGACATAACCAAGCCAGCGGAGCCGCTGTATTTTAATTCGCTGCACTATGTCCATATCGTTGTAAAGCTCATACAGCTCATCGTTCCATCGTCTGCGGTACTCGCCGTCGCCAACGCGTAAAGGNTAGAAAAAACACAACCTTCCACTTAACCCTAAATTAAAGCTAGAACTGTCCACTACTATCCCTGAAAATACCATTGCTGCACCTTGACTTGATGGTTACTTATAGTCATTTATTGAACAATAAAAAACTGGAATATTCTGCTATTAAAACAAAAAAATTTGCCAAAAATCAGTTTTTTCTGTTCAATAAATGACTATAAACGACCTTCTTCTTCTTCTTCTTTATTGGCGCTGTAACCGCCTAAGCGATTTTCGCCGAGTCCAAAACAGCACGCCAGTCATTTCTATAAACGACCTTGGGGTCAAGTATTTTCAAGGGTTGTAGTCGAAAGTTCAAGCTTTAATTTAAGCCTAAATGGCCTATCGGCTTTTGTTTAATTGCGGTAGGTACGGAAACTTCACCAACGTCAGTTGTTGCTGTTCAAAAATGACTATAAGTGACCGTCAGGTCAATTTGTAGGGATGGTATTTTCACGGATAGTAGTCGAGAGCTTTAGTTTTTACTTAAGCCTAAGTGCAAGGTTCTGTTATCTCCTATCAGCTTCTCAAATACTGCAAAAAATGGAATTTTTTAACACTTTGATCTCGTTTTTCTCAAAGTCTTAAGCTGATGGAAACTTTATACTTACGGATTCGAAATCAGCACAAAAAAGTCTATCAAAAACATCTGCAACATTTTGCGCAACAAATTTTATCCCATTTTTGTCGGCCTTATATTCCCTTATATTACGCTCTCATTGAGCCATAAACTTGAGTTTATGTGCCATTTTAGAGTTTATCATTAAACTCTACTCATAAACTCGGAGTTTACCATACGAAAATTTTTCGTTAAACTCCCCTTAAACACCCCGTTTTTTGTTAATCTTGGCGTCACTGAGTAATTTTGAAAATCAAAAATTTTAAACGGTTCAAACAAGAAGATTTTGCCGAGCTACTCCTCAAATTTGAGGGGTGAGTTCTGATGTTGTGACACAAATGGATGCACCTAAATTTTTACGCTGACTCCGAACGGCAAATGGTTATATGAGAACCTTTTTCAAGGCAGAAATAACCTCTAAGTTTTGTCATTGCCTGTTGAGGTACGACTGCTCTTTCCTTGGTCCCACCGAGTGGAAGTACGCACCTGTAATCATTCTGCTACGGCGGCCGCCGTAAGTACATGTATGTATGCATATTCCATTATTTGTTCTCAAAATGCATGAAAACAATAATATGCTTGCAAACAATTAATACAACTTTGTGATAAATTGATTTAAAAATGGATGTGGGCTTCAAGTTTGTGTTTAACGAAGCACTACTTTAATATTTTTTTTTTGTAAATTATTATTTTAATATATGGTAATAAAAATATTTATATTTGGCAACTCTTACACTTCTCTCTATTTGTAAAAACGACAGATGTAAACAAAATAAAAAATTAATTATAATTTTCCAAATTAAAGTAAATGGGCGTTCTATACGGAAAAATATAGTACGGAATGGATTTGCGCATATTTTTTTGCAATATGAAGTGCCTTCAAGAAACGTTAAACCATTAAATAGCTGAAAAAACGCTTTCAAAAATTGGGTGCAGTGTTCAATTGTGATTATAATTGCGAACAATATGTGTGTATGTATAATAAATGTTATATTTGAACAAATGTTCAAAGTACACAATACCGACCACTCCAAAAACTCAATAAATGCAGCATAAGGAGTTTGGTACGATGTTGATATTTTAAGTACAATTGTACTTTTTTTTAGTAAAATTAGTTTTAAAAAGTACCAAAGTACAATTTACCGATTTTAAGTACAATTTCAACATGAAAAATACTTTTTGTACCAAACACTCAAATCTCTACCAGCACTTTGATTCTTAATCCGTTTACATTTAAGTAAAGGGACATACCTATATTTCATTTCTGGTTTAAAACGAAATTGTGAATTGTAATTTTGAATGTAAACGAGATGAACGTTATGGTGATATAAATTTTTTATCACCGGCGGATGAAATTTTTTTTATTTATTTTGAAAAAAATCTAGTCATCTCATTTTATGTGATTTATTTTCACGGATCTAAAAAATATACTGTATTCATTTTTTATCGTTATTGTCTACATCTTTGAATATACAACCCACGACAAAATGATACGGTCACCCGTTTTGGGTTATTTATTGAAATTTTTATAAAAGTATAGCTCATTGTCTGACAAAAACTATACACATAAATTAAAGTTTCAAAGTTTCATCAAAATTTCTCATTTTTTATTCAGATTTAAAAAAAAAATTTGGGAAAATATTTTTGTAGAACATTCATTATAGTATAATAGGGTGCAAAATTGAAGTACCTTAAAAACACCGTTTATTTTCAGATATTTTTGTTGACGGTGTAGCGCACTATCTTCTATATAACGAATGTTCGCAATTTGTTTTATATGGAAGAAAACCGTTGTTGATATTTTTTTTTCATTTGTGAAATATGAAATAAATAATTTTTATAGCTTTTTCTAGACAACGAGCTATAAAAAAGTATTAAACTTAATTTGAAAACAAATAAAATAAATAGTATATACCGGGTGAAGGTATTATTTTGTCCCGGCGTGTAGTTTTGTAACGAAGAAATCACAATGATATGTTACGTTAAGTTAAGTCTACACCAGTGATTCCCAAAGTGGTCCAGGTGGACCCCTAGGGGTCCACGGGAGACTCGACGGGGGTCTACGTTGGCGGGAAAAAATATGGGGGTCCACGAGTTGTAACTGGGGGTCCACGAAAGTTTATCGGTAGTAAAGAATAAAAATGGTTGCCTGATATCCTCTTTTTTTAACTTTAATTTTTTTGAGTGGTGTGGAGTGCTCTTGACGCACTGCTGCACTTACCGTCACTTTATGTCTTCATACGTAGGGAAGCCTTAAAGGCCACCTTCAGACTAGAAAGAAACGGATATTCTTATAACAATAAGTGGGACGAGGCGAAAAATGCTGGCGGTAGAGATTTGAGCACTTGGGTATTTTCAATGCTATAGGATAGTACGCCACCATTACCTTTGTTGAAGAGGTTCTATAATGTTGAGTTCCCTGAAACTGAATACCGGTTTAATTCCAGCACTGTGCCCGGACTCGCACATTGTCGAGTTCTCACTGATGGCTCCACAACTGACTCTGGGGCGGAATGTGGGGTCTTTTTCGAAGTTAATGGGGATAAACTTCACTTGTATCTTAGGGAATGTACCCCAGGCTTCCAGGCTGAGGCATTTGCAATCCTCAAAACCATGGACTATGTGGTGGAAAATAGGTAGAGGGGAAGGAGTTTACATATCTGAATATACAGCCGGGCTGTTCTTAAGGCATTGGCCAGCCCTCTATCTAAGTACTTCCTAACTAGTTCGGCAATGCAAGTCTCAACTTTTGTTATTATTTTATGTTGGTAATCATAACGAGCTTACTTTACTCTGGGTACCAGGTCACTCGGAAGTTGGTAATGAGACATCTAACCATTTGGCCAGAACTGGCTCAAACCAGGGAAACTCATCACTTTAAAACTCGGAGTGATAAAAATAAAAATGATGCCATCAACACAAATAAACTATTTTACCAATACGCCACATGCAAATTCATTAATGAGTCAACCATGTGAGAAGGGAAGTTTTGCTAAAGGGAATGTAAATAACGCTAGCGCTCGAAGTTCTCATAAAAAATATAATTCCTCAGAGAGAGAGCGCACATTGATCGCTTTACGAGCAGCGTTGCCGCTTTGGTAATTTTTTACCAAAACTGTTAATTTTGTTCTTTTTAGAACGAGTTGGTAATTTGGTAATTTAATTTTCAGTTTGGTCATTTTTTTCAACGCAAGTCTTTCCTTTTAAGTTTTTAATACTAACTTATTACTTATAAAAATTTATAACTTTGAACCTTCTTACAATTGCACAAAACAAAAAAATTTGCTTTTGTACTTAGATATGTATGTGTCTACACCTTAAGAGAGGCAAAAATTGTAAGGGCTCTTTAATGTAACAATTTGCTTTGACAACTCAGAACTTTTGATATGAGTTCGCAATGTAGCAATTTAAGTAACTCCCAATATGGCGGCTCGATCACTGCCCCCACATTCCCACAAATCATGGTTTTGGAAAATTGTTACTTCACAGGAGTAATTACAATTTTGCGATTAAATACGAATGTGACCCATTTATAAAATTGTAAAAGTAAATTGTATTTATTGTTTAACGATACATTTTCTGCTTTCATGTTTTGGTTTTAAGCTATGTAAAATACTCTAGGTAAAAAACTGTATGTTAAACACCTTTTAAATGTTTGTGAATCTCTGAGCGATTTTTTTTGGTTCATGTTTTAAAAATATTTGTGAATTGTTATAGATCTAAGCTGGCCACAATCCCAGACGTGGTGTATTTGTTTGGAATATTATGCTCATAAAAATTTGGTAATTTTTTCTGAGTTTGGTAATTTTTTTTTAGAGGTTTGGTAAAAAATTAAAAATCATTGTGGCAACACTGTTTACGAGGCCTGTTTTTTAAAACTTGCAAGTGTGTAATAACATTGTTTAATAAATATTTTATTTTTATTTTTGCCACTTCGAATTTAGTGTTGGAACTCACCCGCGATGCAAATTAACATCGTTAGATCTAGTCTTCAATTTTTATTGATGAGCTTTGGAATATGTTAGAAATGTAGCAGCTGGGGGTCCACCGAAACCAGTAAGGTTTTGAAAAGGGTCCACGGGAAAACCTCTGGTCTACACCAACTGAAGCTGTACATGAATTGAACCATGGTAAAAGCATAGTAAGGTAAAACCGTTCTCTCAATGCGTCGGCCATGATATTTTTCTGAAGTTTGCCAACATTTTAAAATCGTATAAAATTGAGAGCAAAAAAAAGGAATTGTTCAAAGTTGTTGTTGTTTGAGATTGAAAATGAGAATGTGTGTGTGTGACTTTGTGTGTAAAATTTTAAAACTAAATTGCTTGCAAACGTCAAGAATTTGAAAAATTCCTCTCAGCGGTTCTACCTTCCTATTTTTTTATCATGAATTGAACAACAAACACACTGCAGAGATAAAAAAATGTTTTTTTTGGTAAGGGGAAACGTTCAGGTAATGCTATTCACGGAAATGGTGAAAAGTACAATTAAGTTCAAAAAATTACTTTTTGTCATCAATTTGGTACAATTTAAAAATCTCAAATATCAACACTGCTTTGGTATAGTTTTCCTGCACGATAGCAAATCTGGTTTACTTAATTTATGCTACATATGAGGTTCACACACGGCACGTGTGTGGAACTGAAGTCAAACTCAATTGAAGAATTCGCCCCAATTATTAGAAATAAATAGAATAAAAAAACTCTTTAATATACCACGCTTTTATTTATGGACTAAAAAGTAGAAAATAATATTTCTCAGTCCCGTAGAATTTGTTTCGACAACTTTTGATTTTGCAATTTTAGCAACAGTCATTATAAACAATTTATGAGATTGAAAACGAAAAACGTGGAGCGCATGCAATACAAAGCATTAGATTTAATTGACAATAGTCAAACTACATAACATACACCTAAAATTTCTAGAGCGCAAAACAAATTTGAGATCGATTTTAAGCGATCGTTATTCATATACCCACATATGTACTCACATATACTACTTCTAATATCAATTCAAGTCTATTACATGAGCCCCACGCTTTTCATTTTCAATCTCATAAATTGTTTATAATGACTTTTGCTAAAATTTCAAAATCAAAAGTGATCAAAACAAATTGTATGGGACTGAGAAATATTATTTTCTACTTTTAAGTCCATTTATAAAAGCGTTGTATATTAAAAAGTTGTTTTTATTTTATTTATTTTCTACTTTTTAGTCTTGTCTGTATAAAATTTTGCAATAGATATTAAAATAGTTCAACGATATTTATAGATTGGTGCACATACTTGCATATGAGCCATTATTTTTTAAGTCGGACGGATTTCGTAAAAAAAATTATGTCATATCTCCGATTCAATTCAAATGTTTTTTGTGAATTCTATACATGAAATAAGCTACCACTTTCTTCGGAGATATGATCTGTCAAAGTTTGAATTTTTTCGTTATTCTGACTAATCGTGTAGTTATTCAAATCGTTATATCTCGGGTTCTGCTCATCGTAGAGACTTCATCTTAACGTCGTTTTAAAGCTCAAGAAACGAGATTAATACCTTTATATATAAGATGGTCAAGATTGTCCTAAAGCTAACTTAGCTATTAACAGTTGAACTTTTTGAAGTTAATTTGCATAGTGAATACCAGTAAATTAGGAATTTATAATTATACCAGCGTAATGTTTGTTTAATTCTCTATAAAAAACGTGGTTCAAAAAAATGGGCGTTTTTCAATAACTATTTTTAAAATATTTTTCTTTATGGCGAGATGGTTTATTTTGTGAGAATCAACAATTTTTTGTAATTTGTTTTCGAAGACTTATGTTGAGATATTTTTAGTAATGTGTTAAACATCGGGTTTTTTGAAATAACTAAAATTTTATTGCGGATTCTGATAGAATACCTATCCAGATATAATATTTGTGCGGCAAGATTTCTCTTTAAGGCGACAAACCCTAGAAAAGGCGTGCCAATTGCAGGACTAAAGTTAGCAAGCCGCAAATTTGATTGCGGATTTCTGCAGAATATCGCTTCGTTAACAATATTTGCTCCATAAATTTTTCAATCCATATAGATATTCTGGCGAAATCCACAATAAATTCTAAATTTTTGAACTTTGGTTTTAGTATAGCCACGCCCATTTCTAGAATATTATTTTATTGAAAAAGTTGTGGAACAAATGTTGTTAACGAAGCGATATTCTGCCGAATTCCGCAATAAAATCTGCGTTTTGCTAACTTTAGCACTACAATTGCCGCGACCATTTCTAGGGATTTGTCGGCTTAAAGAAAAATCTTGCCGTACAAATATTATACCTGGATAAGTATTATATCGGAATCAGCAATAAAATTTAAATTTTAGCAAAAACCCGATTTTTGACACTTTTCTAAATATGTATCTATATAAGTTTTCGAAAACAAATTACAAAAAATTGTTGATTCTCACAAAATAAAAAATCTCGTCATAAAGAAATATATTTTAAAAATAGTTCTTGAAAAACGTCCATTTTTTGAACCACGTTTTTTAAAGAGAATTAAACAAGGATTACTATGGCATAATTTTAAACCCCTAATTTACTGGTCTTTACAATACTTCATTACTTCAAAAATAGTAAAAATAAGTTAGATCTAGGACAATCTTGATGGGATATGTAGAAGTAATAAGATGAAGTCTCTACGATGATCAGTACCCGAGATATAACGATTTGAAAAAGTACATGAATCACGAAAAAATGCAAACTTTGACAAATCATATCTCCGAAGAAAAAAATCATCGAACAAGTGTTAGCTCGTTTCATGTATAGAACCCATAAAAAAATTTTAAGCCAATCGAAAGTTTGACACAAAATTTGGTGTCCGATATGAAAAAGAATGTCTCATATATGTATAATGGTATAGAAGTCTTAAAAATCAATATGTTTCTATCGAAAAACTCTGTTTATATGCAGGAGATTCCCAATTATATAGTCAACCATTTTTTCGTCGCAACTTTAATTTATATGTCCGCCAAAAACCCACAAAAACCCCGAAAAATGCTAAAGGGGGAACAATAAAAAATCGTTTGTATTAAAAAATGGTTAAATAAACAATTGGATATTATTATTGAAAGACTCGTGAAGAGAACCAGGGTTTTCCGATAGAAAAATATTGATTTTCAAGAATTCTATATTATTTCTACGAAAAATTGTTTTTGCTATATAAAAATACATGGAAAACTTTGAGCGCTTTGAGCGACCTCTAAATATTGTTTTATATCAAAATAAAAAAATAGGGTATATTTTTTTCGATATAGAACAATCCTAGGTGGTGAGAGCATTACAATTCCGACTTTACCGTTTTTGGACCACCCTAATGCACATACATACGAGCACCATTCAGTTCATTTAAAGAAATGGCGTGTCGTCCATTTCCGCTGTAGCGTATGTAGTACATATTTTTATACGCAATATTTAACTACTTGATGCGAGCATGGGCGTAGCCAGGTAGGGGCAGGGGGGGTCCGCCCCCACCCCCCTAACTTTCAAATTTTTGCCTAGATATTCAAAAATACTACCTCGAAATGCTTGCTTGATGATTTCGGCCCCACCTAAATTTCAAGGTTTTTCCTATATATATACTGTATAACAAATTATACTCCCAACGCTAACTAAATAATTAGTAAATTGATTTGAAAAGTAGATATGTGGATCATCCGGTTCTGTATCAAGTTATTATCTCTAACTTCAAAGCACTTCCATTTTAAAAGGGTAAAAACCTGGCTGCAGTCGACAATGAGCAAAAATTGATTGAACGGAAACTATAAATAAATTTATAGTTCAATTGTTTATTACTTTGTCTTTAGGTTTGTGTCTTTACTAAGCGGTTGGGTGAACAGCCAAGACGTTTACTTCTAAAGTGTGACAAAACAAAATCAAGTAATATATTTAGCATAAATAAATATACCAGCCTAAAAAATCTGCGTACTCAAAATGTTCAATACGCCCTCATACTTATACATACATACATATGTATGTATATCATTTAACGTTTTGTCCGGCTATTTGGTTTATTATACAGGTATGTAGAGCGAATTTAAAAAAATTCATCAGGGTTTAGTTGAGATATTCGTTTTTGGCCACTATGTTTTGTACATTTCCCAGTACTGCAAAGCTTTTGACGGCCATTCACCTGGGAGTGGCCAGAAGTGATTCGTGTGCTTACGGTTCAAATCGCAGCTAACTACGTCCGGATATTTATATCCATGAATACTCTGGGTAGCGACCGAACGCTAGTTTGGGAGCGAGGTAAAGTGGGAGGGCGTAACACCCCGCGTGCGCTGGGGATTAATCGGGATGGTGCCTCTGCCCGGCTGGTTGAAGTCCTAGGGAAAATAAAGGCTGACATCAGCTCCATCCACGAAATGCGATGGACGGGGCGAGGAAGGTAAGCGTGAGCCTTGCGACGTCTACTACAGTTGCCACGTAAAGGAGTGCAATTCGGTGTTGGATTTGTGGTGGGAGAGAGACCGGCGTTCACTCTAGTGGACGAAAGTCTAGCCACAATCCGCATCAAAGCGAGATTCTTCAACATCTCATTCACATGTGCCAATGCCCCGATGGAAGAGAAGGACGAGGCATCCAAGGCTCTCTTAGCTTAGAGCGTACATATTAGCGCTGCCCCCGACACGTATAAAAATCGTGCTTGGCCATTTAAATGCCAAGGTGGGCAACGAAGGGATCTTTGGTGCCAGTGTCGAAAAAATCAGCCTCCACATAGAAACGGCGGGCTGAGGATGATCCACTTCGCCGGGGCCCGAAGCTTGGCAGTATGTATTACTGGGTTCTAGCATAAAAACATCCATCAAGCTATTCTCATTTTCGTTGTTGGTGTTTCCGACAGGGTAGGAGTGTGATGTATTGTGGAACGATTTTCCGTCGTCCCTTGTCAAATTTGGTTTGGAGACAAACCGGTTTCGGCGTTGTTCCATCTTCAGTGTCATTTTTCGTTCTCTCAAGCTACATGGATGTCTCCACATCGAAAAACGGGAAACCAAATCGAGCATGTTGTGATAGACGGAAGACATGCTTCCATGTTTTAGATGTACATACGTACACTCCGAGGGCCAAACATCGACTCGCACTACTATATTGATGCATCCAATATACGACCTAACCTCGGAGAAGCAAAAAAAGGGCCCCCAACAATGCAGGGAAAGTTCAACGTCGAAAAGCTGCAATCAAAACAGACGGCCAATGGATTCGGCGCTCGACCCTCACACCTACTGTGAGAGAGCACTCTTCAACAAACCGACTTGCGCGAGCAGTGGAACCACATTTCCCGCTAATTACTGGTACGATCACGAGTGTGAGAAAATGCTTGAAATGCTGTCCGACAGAAAAAACACCCGAAATTTTTAGCAGAGAGTTGAGCGACTTACGGAAGGTTTCAAGACTCTTGTATGAACAACCATGGCGACCTAGTGACCGATGTCCAGAACGTACTCAGATTATGGAGGGAACACTTTTCGACCCTTTTGAATAGCGGAAGCACTTCGAGGTCCCAGTCGATGACGATGGAGTCGATATCCCAGCGCCTGACTATGAAGAAAAGTGCCAAAGCTGTTTGAGCTGACGGCCTGTCAGCTGAGCTATTTAATTACGATGGCAAGGAGGTAATAAGGTGCATGCCCGACGACTGGAATTCAAGTGCGCTCTGCCCAATCCACAAGAAAGGCGACCCCGCCATGCGTACCAACTACCGCGGGATCAGCCTTCTAAGCATAGGTTGCAAGGTCTTATCGAATGTATTGTCTACCATAGACCAGGTATTCACAGTACGCCGAATCTTGGAAAAGACCCGCGAGAAAATGATCCGCACTCACCACCTATTTGTCGACTTTAAAGCCGCTTTCGACAGTACTTAAAGGTATATGCCGCTATGTCTGTCATACGCCTGTGAAAAATGACGTTGAGTAATACCACCAGCTCTGCTCTGTTGCCTTTCGCCACCAGACGGGGTTTCAGACAGGGCGGCTCTCTTTCATGTGGCTTCTTTAATCTGATGTTGGAGAAGATAATAAGATCTTCAGAACTGAACCGCTTAGGAACAATTTACTACAAGAGCGTACAATTGCTGGCTTATGCCGATGACACTGACATCATCGGTAAGAAAAACCGCGAAGTCTGTCCTGACTTTTCCAAGTTGGACAAGGAAGCAAAGCGAATGGGTCTGGTGGTAAACGACGACAAGACGAAGTATCTCCTGTCATCAAACAAACAATCAGCACATTCGCGCCTGGCACCCACGTCACTTTTGACAGTTATAATTTCGAGGAAGTAGAGAATTTCGTTTACTTGGGAACCAGCATTAACACCTGTAATAATGTCAGCATGGAAATCCAACGCAGAATCGCTCTTGCCAACAAGTGCTGCTTTGGACTGAGTAGGCAATTCAGGAGTAAAGTCCTCTCTCGACGTACGAAAACCACACTATAAATCACTCATCATGCCCGTGCTGGTATGTGGCGTATTAAAATACAGCGGCTCAACTGGCTTGATCATGTCGTTCGAATGGACACCGACGCCCCAGCTCTGAAAGTATTCTGGCTTCACTTGGCATTTCTAATAGGCGTCAGTTGGTCAAAATCGCTTTGGCGGTTACAGCGCCAAAAAGGAAGAAGAGGAAGAGAATAGATCTATAACCTTATCAGTCACACAGTGTTATAATCCCGACGAAATCCTTGACGGTGGTACCGGGAGGGGAACGGTACATGACGGTAGGAATTTTAGTTTGGATTAAAGTCTCACACGGAAGGGGTTAGGCTTTCGATGCTTCCTCCTCGTAAAATAAACATGCTCAGTAAAAAGTTAACAATCTAAATCGACGAATAGTTTTATATCATCTTTTGTGAACTTCTGTTTATTTGTTTTTTGTACAACATATTTACCTTTATTGGTTACAATAATTTTAAGCTATAATAAAAAAAATTTTAGTACATAAGTAAGTTATTGGTTTTGAATTTTTTATTTTGTATGGGCCCCCCCCTAAATTTCGTTCTGGCTACGCCCATGGATGCGAGGCGACATCTATCTCTAAAGACTTTGATATGATACCGTCCGCGAGGGTGATGTCCAGACTTTTTTTATAGGATCTTTGCAAGGCAAACGTTTTATAGCTATAAATGGTGTCTAGACACACAACATTGCAAGTTGATTAAAGCGTTGTAAAATACCGTTTTTAAAAAGATATAATTTAAAGCTAGGAAGACTTACATGTGTACTTACATGTCGTCGACTGGTGGGGAATAACTCGTGTCCTTCAAGTTAAATACCCCATAAACAATGATGGCATTTATGGATTGATTTTTAATCAACTATATTCCTGAACGTTAGCAAATCTCGGTTACTTAATTCATGCTATGTAGAGTCGAGCGCGCTCTTTGCCATATTTTTCGTCTATCGAGCAACCCACACTTTTTCACAATAATACTAGTATTTTTTGTTCATTATTATTTTCAACTTATATTAAGAACTATTTTTTACTTTTTAGTTTGATATGCTTTAAAAGCGTGTTTTTTAGTTTTTTTAAACTATATTTATTTTTAATTTTTTAGTTCGATTTATTGTTAAAAATAAAATTGTTTCCCCAATTCTTTGCCGATTATTTGGAATATCTTACTTCTTACTAATATTATAAATATGAAAGTTTGTATGTTTGGATGTTTGGGAAATCATCACGCGGAAACGACTAAACGGCTTTGCATTAGATTTTGTACACAGATAGCCTATGGGCCAGATTGGTTAATAGGCTATTATTAAAGAGTTGCCACCTGTTAAAATAGTTTAATTTATTTAATATGAGGGAACGACTGAATGGATTTGCATGAAAATTTGCACACAGATAGCTTATGACGTACAGTGGAAAATAAGCTACTTTTCTTAAGAGTTGCCACCTGTTAAAAAGGTTTCATTAAATTAATACGCGGAAACGACTGAATGGATTTGCATGAAATTTTGCAAGCAGATAGCTTATGACCTACAGAGGAAAATCGGCTAATTTTTTGGAAGAGTTGCCATGTTGGAAAATAGGCTACTATTTTAAGGGTTATCACGTATTAGGAAAGTTTAATTAAATTAATACGCGTAAATGACTGAACTGATTTGCATAACAGTTTGCACACAGATAGCTTATGACCTAGACTGGAAAATAAGCTACTTTTTGAAGAATTGCCGCCTGTTTGAAAATGAAATTTTGCTCAAAGATGGTTTATGACCTGGAATGAAAAACAGGCTACTTCCTTAACCGGTTTTCCGATCAGAGCTTAATTTAGTACACTTACTACGGATTTCGGAAGGATGGTCTTAGATTGAAAGTAAGTCCGATAACTCAAGGCCCCTCCCATACAAATTGGAATTTTCATATTACATACATATCTCTGGAAGTATTTGTGGGAGATAACTGAAACTTGGTATAGTGATATCTATGTGAAATCAATGATGGCATTAATCTATTGATGTTTTAATCAGTTAGTTAATACGATTAAATTCAATCTGATTACAGTTAATCATGATTAATTTTAATCTGACTAAATAGTTAATCGTGACCGTGATTAAAAAATTAATTTTTAATCATTAACTCTTAATTTGATCAAGTAGGTTTGGTGATTAATTAAGTTATGCTGGAATTTCCCTGTGCATAGAAAGAAAGTTAATCCGGAATGGCTAAGTCGGGTTTCCTCATCCATCTAAGCAATTTGATGTGCATTTTCATTAAGATATATACCAACAAACGTTTTACAAACTAGGATTGTAAACGTTCCCAGTTTATGTATTACTAATAACAATAATTATAATTTTTTTATATTATGTGCTTTTTATAAGCGTAAAACACAAAATAATTACTATAACTGGTGTTTGGTTTCAAACTCGGACAAACTAGACAAATTAATCAGATTTTATTTTTAATTGGATTAATGATTAATGTTTTAAATTAATTAAACGTAATCGCAGCCAGCGATTAACGATTCAAAAAATGTTATCATTAATCGTATAGTTGATAACGACTAATTAATTTTAATCGTCAAACGCGATTAACATTTTAATCGGTAATTTTTAATCGTTAATCAGATTAACAGTTTTCCAACACTGTGTGAAATCAGGTTCATATTGACGGAGAAAAATGGACTTTTGTGGAAAAGAGGCGTAGCATATCCCTTCAAATGTTTGGGGTAAAGTACTCAAGGTTGGTATGGAAATACATATGTATGTTTGTATGTGAAACGAATACCATACTCATGGAGAAAAATTAGAGTTATTGAAAAAGGTGGTGTGGCAACTCCCATGCAAATTGATTTTTGTATGCTGCATATCTCTGGAGGTGTTTATTGCAGATGACTGGAACTTGGCACCGAGATGTGCATACAAAATTAATTCCATAGTCATGGAGAAAAATTTGCGTTATTCGAAATTGGGACATGGTTCCTCCCGTACAAATTTACTGTTTTATACTGCTTATCTCTAGAGGTGTTCATGGTAGAGTAATGGACTGGGTACTGGGATATGTGAAATCAATTCTAAATTCATGAAAGAAGAGTAGGGTTATAAGAAAAAGGGGCGTGGCACTTTCTGTGCAAATTGACTTTTTCTTGCCACATATCCCTGGAAGTGTTTGTGTAAGAATACTGGAACTTGGTATGGAGTTCTGTATACAAAATGTTTCAATTGCTCATAGAAAAAATGTGAGTTATTAAAAAAGGAGGCATGTCGCCTCCCATACATACTAAAAATTTCTTAATACATATCTCTGGAAGGATAGAAAATCTTTGGAAGTATTTTAAATTTGTTATGGAGATTTATTTTATAAGTGCCGTAATGATAGAAAAAATTTCATTAAATGGAAAAGGGAGAGCCGGGTTCGGCCTTATAATCTAAAGCTCTCTTGAGGCATTTGCTACAGTAATAAGAAGTGGTATTTTATCAAGGCCAGGTTACTAAAATTGAGTTGGAAATATTAGAACCCGCTGTGGCACCTCCAAGAAGGTTATATGTTTACGCGTCGTATACCTGGAACCATTTTAAGGTAAACTTAGAGGGATTGTATGCCTAGCGCGCAGACGATATTTTATAATTTCGTAGTTTTAAGCGGCCTAAATACCTTAACTCGCTTAAAAAATAACTAGCTATAACGAAATGGGCACAGAAATAAAATCTAACATCATTAAATTATTTTTTATATTTGTATAAAAGCGCGGGGTGAAACCCGCGGGTATAAGCTAGTCTTTTCATATGTTCAGGTGAAGCGACAGACAACGGCCAACATAAAAAAAAACATTTGCAGACAGCAGAGCTGCGTAATGATTGAATCAATTGAGTGTGCATTCTCATTTTATTCGTTTCAAAAATGTGATAGTTTAATTTAAAAAATTTAACAACCACTTTTAAGATAGGTTACAAATTGTAAACACAAAATATGTAGTGTGCTATGGAATGGTTGACACCCATTCACATAGTGAATGTTAATGAAAAAAAAAACTCAATCAGGTATGATTGTACGCAAGGCGAATCTATATAAGGTGGTGTTGTTTCATCAGCTGTGAGTAGCGTTCGATTGTCAAAATTTTGAATTTCGTTAGTGAGTGAGTGAAAACGTGAGAGTGTTTGCATTTTCTGTCGCCCTTTTTCATTCGGGGAAGAATAGCTGAAATTTGACAATGGCCCGCTAAAAGCAAAAACCAAATACAAGTAATTGTTGTATTTGTTCAATCGATACCACCTTATATGTATTCGCCTTGATTGTACGTTTATGTGAATGCAATCTGTCATTATCATTCAGTACTAATACTATTTGTTGTATTAGGGTTGAGATTTTTTTACTCAAAATGTGAAACCAGAAGATTGCCATCTCCCTAAAATAAGTAAACAAATAAATATTTGGTGCTAAAATATTTTTCTAAGTGTTTGGCCGAGCTTCTGCTCAAACTTTAGGCATGAGTTCTGTTGTTGTGGCACAAATGGAGACACCTATGTACATATTTAAGGCTGACTCCGAACACCAAATGATTTTATAAGAAGAGTTTTCAAGGCAGAAGTATACTCGAAGGTTTGCCATTGCGTGCCGAAGGTCGACTGCTATTTTGGGTTATGATCTGACCAGGGATTTAACCATGGTCCTATGGAGTGGAAGTACGCACATGTAATCACTCTGCCACAGCGGCCATATACATACATGCTATATATATGTATGTATGTATATTCGATTAATTGTTCTCAAAATGAATGAAAACTATAGTGTGCTTGCAAACAATTAATAATATATTGTAATAAACAGCTTTACAAATGTGTTTGCACTTCAAATTTGTGTTTTAATACAGTATTAATTAAATAAATTATTATTATAAATTATTATTTTAATAAATAGATATAAAAATATTAATATTTGGCAACTCTTGGACTTTTCTTCATTTGTAACAAATGACAGATGTAAAAACAATAAAAAAATAATGGTAATTTTACAAATTCAAAGCAAACGGGCGTTCTATACAACAAAATGTAGTTAGGGATCGAATTGCGCATATTTTTTTACAATATTAAGTGCCCCCAAGAAGTGCTAAACCACTAAATAGCTTAAAACGTTTTCAAAAATTCTAAACGAAAGTGAAGTGTAGTGTTCAATTGTGATCGAAATTGCAGGCAAAATTTTTGCGTGTGTAACTAATGTTTTGTTTGAAGAAATGTTGCCCCTTGTCGTTAAAAATAAGCAAACCAAAGACCCAGGCAGTGCCTGAATCGATTTCCTTCATCATTCTTAGCAATTTGATGTGCATTTTTATTGTTATCGTTACACAAGCGCACTTTTTTTTACAGTTTCCAGTTTATGTAATGTTAATCAAAACAGCTTTTATAACTTATTTTGGCAGGGCCAAATTCCTTGCAATTTTGTGTGCTGGTTATGAGCTACTTCGGCCGTTGGAATTAAAGCGAAAATAAAATTTTCCTTTTTTACTCCTACGCGTTTCAACGCATTTCGCGCCTTCCTCAGGGAGTCTGCTTTATTTGAACGATGATAAACAATAAACATGGTTAACAATTATCATAAGGCACACATCAGAATTTGAAACTCACACTTTACAATTATTCACATTAAACAACAATAATTACATGGTTTTAGCGCAGCGAGTTTACGTTACCTTCTTTTTGTTTTGTTTATATCTAGATTTTAATATAGCTGTGTAGGCGTTGTTTGTGTTGTCCACATCTTCTTTGAAATTCATCACATTGTCAAGTTTCTGTTGTATTCGTAGGCTTTCCAGTGTCATTCTTCTTCTTTCCCCTCGTTCGATGTCCAAAACTCGCGTGCTGTCGAAGTCCGCTTTGTGTTCGTTGTTTGACAAGTGTTGAGCCAGCGCAGTTGTCATCTTTTTGTTTTTTGCTTTTATTTATTTTATGTATTAGGTCATTTCTGGAAGCGTCGAATACAAAAAACTGCTGTGACTGGGTTTATGTAATTTAAAATTGTATTGATGATTACTAATAATAATAGAAAGGCGCTTACACATTGATGGTCCTCTGCAATAACGAATCAACTCAACATTTCTTATATTTCAGTAGAGCCAATTAAAGATTTTTTGTTTCGTAATTTTGCAATAATATGTCTTGGAACGAAATAATTTCGGATTATTTGCAGTCATATTGTAAGCTTTAAAATTATGTCTTTTTCTAAAGATTCAGTAAGTGTTGGACTGCAAAAATACGAAATAAGTAAGAACTCGTATGTAGTTAAACGAACAAAATTCCACTTGTGTTGCTGAACAACGGCACAAAACTAAAAGTGTAGTTATTTAACAGTTTTTGACTTATGCCAATATTCACGATTAATAGTTGTGTTTGTTTACAAATTATCCAGTAACTTTCTAGCAACTCTCCAGTAACTTTATTTCTAAGAATTCGCTCTCATAGAAAAAATTTACAAAAGAGTACGCGAACGCTATTCCAGTAATAATTTTCAAGTTTCATGAACAGCTGATAAATTGGTTGTTTATTCGCAGCATATTCCTAATCTAAATTAATAAAAATGTTGTATTCCTATGTCACGGTCGTCATAACTCGAGAACGGCTGAACCGATTTGAATAATTGTAGTGATCGGTATAATACCAGAACCAATGATATCGTAAAAAATTGGAGAGTTGCCAACTATTTGAAAATTTGTAAACACAATTACATTGATAAAAGAAATAAGTTATTACAATATGGGTATCAAATTAAAGAGGTTTAAGAAAGATAATTCTTGGAAATCTTTTTGACGAGGGTTTCCACCTATTTGAAAATTTTAACTCAGTCAAATTGATAAAATAAATGAAATATTGCCATGTGGGTGTCAAACTAAAGAGTTTTAAGAAGGCTTACAGCCGAAAATATGTTTGAAGAGGGTTGCCCACTGATTGAAAATTTAACTAAAGAAAATTGGTAAAATAAATGAAATATTGCAATATGGGTATCAAATTAAAGGAGTTTAAGAAAGATAACTGCTGGAAATATTTTTGACGAGGGTTGTCTCCTATTTGAAAATTTTAACTTAGTCAAGTTGATAAAATAAATGAAATATTGCAATGTTGGTATTAAACTTTAGATTTTTAGGAAGCCTTACAGCCGAAAATAAGTTCGAATAGGGTTGCCACCTGTTTGAAAATTTAACTCAATATAGATGAGAAAATAAACGGCTTATTACAATAATCGTATAAAATTAAAGAGGTTAAAAAACAGATTGCAGGAAATATATTTGAGGAGGGCTGCCA
This sequence comes from Rhagoletis zephyria, assembly GCF_001687245.7. NCBI lineage: Eukaryota > Metazoa > Arthropoda > Insecta > Diptera > Tephritidae > Rhagoletis > Rhagoletis zephyria. The sequence goes on from NW_016159605.1 coordinate 38,095, forward strand.
CCTATTTGAAAATATTTACTTAGTTAAATTGATAAAATAATTGAAAAATTGCAATGTGGGTAATAAACTTTATTTTTAAGAAGGCTTGCAGTCGAAAATATGTAGAAAGAGGGTTGCCCCCCGTTTGAAAATTTAACTCAATTTAATTAATAAAATAAATGACTTATTACAATAAAGGTATCAAATTAAACAGATTTAAAAACTTGACTGTTGGAAATATTTTTTGGGAGGGTTGCCACCTATTTGTAAATTTGAGCTCAGTTAAATTGATTAAATAAATGAAATATTGCAATATGGGTATCAAACTAAAGAGTTTTAAGAAGACTTACAGTCGAAAATATGTTTCAAGAGGTTTGCCACCTGTTTGAAAATATAACGCCATTAAATTGATAAAATAAATGAAATGTTACAATATGGGTACCAAACGAAAGGTATTTGAGGAATCTTGATTTGAAAATACTCTCAATAGAATTATTGAAAGTAAACTGAAAATATTTGAATTAAATGAAATATTATATAACTGGTTCGAAACGGAAAGCGTTTGGGAAAGCTTTACTAGAGACATTTTTTTTAAATGTTTTTACTTATCCAAATCCGGACAGTTTAAATGAAGAGAGAGCCTACAACGAGAGCTATCAAACGAAGTGATCATATTATCAACGAAGTATCTCCTGTCATCAAACAAAGAGTCAGAGCATTCCCGCCTTGANTGAAAGTAAACTGAAAATATTTGAATTAAATGAAATATTATATAACTGGTTCGAAACGGAAAGCGTTTGGGAAAGCTTTACTAGAGACATTTTTTTTAAATGTTTTTACTTATCCAAATCCGGACAGTTTAAATGAAGAGAGAGCCTACAACGAGAGCTATCAAACGAAGTGATCATATTATCAACGAAGTATCTCCTGTCATCAAACAAAGAGTCAGAGCATTCCCGCCTTGACACCCACATCACTGTTGCCAGTTGTAATATCGAGGAAGTAGAGAATATCGTTTACTTGGGAACCAACACTAACACCGATATTAATGTCAGCATGGAATTCCAATGGAGAATCACTCTAGCCAACAAATGCAACTTTGGAATGTATTCGGGAATGTATTTATATTGCTCTCAGGAGATTTTACGCAAACATTGTCTGTGATTTCTTGATTAACATTAGATAAATGCTTGCCTGAAATAGTCAACATTGCTACAAGACGAACATACCATACATACACTGCATCCGAAGTATTCTCGCGACAATTACTGGCATAGTTGCCAACTTAGTGCTTTAAGCACTAGATTTAGTGCTTTTTGAAAGTTAAAACGCCAAAAAAAATGGTTTAGTACCTAGTGCCCTTTTTAGTGCCTTTTTTGAACAAAAGTTTCTGAATTTACAAGAATCTACAAATTTAAACGCACTAAAATGCAAACCATGATTGATAAAAATATGAAGTTGCAAACCCACGTTCTTACGTTCTTGTAAAATTGTATTCGCGTTGAAAATGCTAGCACGCAGATAAGTTAAGTTTTTATTTTTTTATTTTCTTGATTATTGATTGATTACACAGTTCGAAAAACCTTATCTCTTTTTGCCACCTGAGTGCATCGGTTTTTGTAGATTTTTCGGTGCTGAATCCAAAACTGGCTGCAGAATTTCTCTACCACGTCAGAATTTTGAGATATCCTAACCTCTAAGTGTAAAAACACGGTTTTTCGCAATATTTGGAGTTATATTATAAAACAACAAAATTTTTCGCTCATTTCTATTTAGGGTATCATTAAGTATTACTCTTCCCCTTTAAAATTCAATTTCGTTTGTTGCGATTCGATTGTTTTTTCTCCAGATGTACCAGTTTTAATGTGCAGTACTTCGGTATTACTTCGTAAGCATGAATGGGTATTTATTTATACATGTAAATAGTGTTTATTTTTTTCCTTTTGTTTACCACAAACTGTTATGAAAAAAGAGTATCCTTTGATTAAAAAAGAAACTTAGTGCTTTTAGTACGGTAAAACGCTCTTTTTTCCAAGGTTTGGTGCTTTTTGAAACTCAAAAGTTGGCAACACTGATTACTAACGAGAGATTAAGACGAATTTTATTGCCTGATAATTTTTGTAACTTAGGAACATCGAAAGAATGTTTCTTAATTAATAACAGGCTCATTGAACGAGCTATTCTTGCTGCGAAGAATAAGGATGTCTATCAACTAAATTAGAGCGGTATTGACAACAGTCATTGTTGAGCTGGTCTGCTCTTTTACAAGACCGCCAGGCCACTTGCTCACTTTGGTGAATACCACTAATGATATTCAATCCAGCATTCAAAGCGAGGAATTAACTGTTTAGCTGAGAGAGAGCGGGAGACCAGGTTTAGAGTTGTGGTTGAGTTAAAGTAGTTGAGGAGGTAGGGATTACCTTTGCGAGTGTTTATGTATCGAGATCAATGAGTCCGTATGGTTTATAGGTGCACATCAAGTCAGCCACGCACCTCATATGCCTGATATGCAAGAGAGAAAGAGAGAGAGAGAGAGAGATATGCGGGCAGGCTGATGAAGCGGTAGCGCAAGATGTTACCCTTTCACCGTGTATTTATTGGGGGACTCCATTGGAGGAGTCATGCTCTAGCTGCCGTAGGCTGCCGTGCAATGAGCTGGGATTAATCCAGGGATGTATTCGTGCAGAGCCCCAGTGTGGTTTGTAAGCAGTAGCTTAATACCATGCCAAAAATTACGCCGGGAGTGGAGTGTGGATGATGTATAAAGCACCGTGTGATAGCCACATTGGGTTAGCGTTGACCGTAGCTGAAAATGCCAGCGACTTATGACTTCACTAAGTTCAGCGAAGAGATATTTGAGAATTGCATAAAAAATGCATTCCCAATTAAGAACGAGCGAATTACTTTTAAACACAAGTGCGTTTGTGTGTTCGCTGCACTTAGTTTATGCGGGAAATGCATAAGTCGCTTAAACAATAACATATACGTCGATAAACACCGTTGTTGAAAAAGACGAATCAGTTAATTATCCAACGGAATTTTTGAACTCGATTGATCTTCCAGGGATGACCCACATTCTTAATTGAAAATAGGTTGGAAAATTATCACGTTGCGGAATACTAATCAGCCAAAACTCTGCAACGGTACGCGACTCGCAGTTAAGAAATTGATGAAGAACGTAGTGTAAGTAAAGATTTTTACGTGGCCTTTCAAAGGTGAAGAATTACAATGATTCCGACCGATACACCATTTCGATTGTCGGCAAACCAGATATCCTTGATATCAATGCAGAGAATGGAAAAACGACAAATATTGTGTGCACACAAGTACTTATTACAAAATCAAACTTATATGAAACGTTTGCTTTGTTTCGTTAATAATTTATCATCCATGTAATAAAAATATGCACAGCGAAGCGTGGCAGGGTATCGCTAGTCTATATTAATAAAAATGTTGTGTTCGTATGTCACGGTCGTCAATACTCGAGAACGGCTGAACCGATTTGAATAATTTTTTTTTGTATTGTTAGGAATAAAACCAGAACCAATGATATCGCAAAATACTGGAGGGTTGCCACCTATTTGAAAATTTTTAAACCCAAATATATTGATAAAATAAATAAATTATTGCAATATGGGCATCAAATTAAAGAGGTTTAAGAAAGATAGCTGCTGGAAGTATTTTTGACGGGGGCTGCCACCTATTTGAGAATTTTAACTCAGTTAAGTTGATTAAGTAAATGAAATATTGCAATGTGGGTATCCAATTAAAGAGTGTTAAGAAGGCTTACAGCTGAAAATATTTATCATTAGGGTTGCCACCTGTTTCAAAGTTTAACTAAATTACACTGATGAAATACATGAAATATTACAATATTGGTATCAAATTAAAGAGGGTTAAGAAAGATAACTGCTAGAAATATTTTTGAGGAGGGCTACAACCAATTTTGAAATTTTAACTCAGTTAAATTGTTAAAGTAAATGAAATATTGCTATCTGGGTATCAAACTAAAGAGTTTTAAGAAGGCTTACAGTCGAAAATATTTTAAACGAGGGTTGCCACCTGTTAAAAAATTTAGCGCATTTTAATTGATAAACTAAATGATATACTACAATATAGATATTAAATTAAAGAGGTTTAAGAAAGATAACTGCTGGAAATATTTTTTAGGAAGGTTGCCATCTATTTTACAAGTTTTAACCCAGTTAAATTGATAAAGTAAATGAAATATTGCAAGGTATAAAACTAAAGAGTTTAAAAAAGGCTCACAGGCGAAAATATTTTAAAGGAGGATTGCCACCTGTTAAAAAATTTTGCGCAATTTAATTGATAAACTAAATGATATATTACAATATAGATATTAAATTAAAGAGGTTAAGAAGGATAACTGGTGGAAATATTTTTGAGGAGGGTTGCCACCTATTTGAAAATTTTAACTCAGTCAAATTGATAAAATAAAAAAAATATTGCTATGTGGGTATTTAACTTTAGAGTTTTAAGAAAGCTTACAGCCGAATATATTTTTGAGGAGGGTGGTTACCTGTTGAAAATTTAACTAAATTTAATCGATAAAATAAATGACTTATTACAATATAGGAATCAAATTAAACAGGTCTAAAAATTATGACTGCTGGAAATATTTTTGAGGGGGGTTGCAACCTATTTTAAAATTGTAACTCAGTTAAATTGATTAAATAAACGAAATATTGCAATATGGGTATCAAACTAAATAGTTTTAAGAAGACTTATAGCCGAAAATATGTTTGAGGAGGTTTGATACTTGTTTGAAAATTTAACTCAATTAAATTGATAAAATAAATGAAATGTTACGATATGGGTACCAAACGAAAGGTATTTGAGAAATCTTGATTTGCAAATATTCTAAATAAGATTATGCAATATGTAAAATGAACTGAAAATATTGAAATTAAATGAAGTATTATAATTGGTTCGAAACGGAAAGTGATTTGGAAAGCTTTACTAGAGAATATTTTTTAATGCTTCTACTTATCCAAATCCGGACAGTTTGAAAAAAAAAAGAATTTACGATATCTTATCAAACGAAGTGATAAGTTGGTATACAAATTACGCAATGGAAAAAAATTAATAAAAAGTTACGGATACAAATGAAGAAATGATAAAAAGCGTAACGAAAACATAAAAATATCACGTGAAATGAAATAATGAAAACTTAAAATTGTTGTCACCATTCCTTTACATTATAAAACGGTTAAATTTGAATTATAAACAATGTGGAGCGGCGAGTGAAGCGAAGAGCTTTCATCGAGCAAGGCTTCAATTAAAAAAGTGTGTGCACGCTTTGCTCTTTACTATACGCTCTCCCCNCAGGTCTAAAAATTATGACTGCTGGAAATATTTTTGAGGGGGGTTGCAACCTATTTTAAAATTGTAACTCAGTTAAATTGATTAAATAAACGAAATATTGCAATATGGGTATCAAACTAAATAGTTTTAAGAAGACTTATAGCCGAAAATATGTTTGAGGAGGTTTGATACTTGTTTGAAAATTTAACTCAATTAAATTGATAAAATAAATGAAATGTTACGATATGGGTACCAAACGAAAGGTATTTGAGAAATCTTGATTTGCAAATATTCTAAATAAGATTATGCAATATGTAAAATGAACTGAAAATATTGAAATTAAATGAAGTATTATAATTGGTTCGAAACGGAAAGTGATTTGGAAAGCTTTACTAGAGAATATTTTTTAATGCTTCTACTTATCCAAATCCGGACAGTTTGAAAAAAAAAAGAATTTACGATATCTTATCAAACGAAGTGATAAGTTGGTATACAAATTACGCAATGGAAAAAAATTAATAAAAAGTTACGGATACAAATGAAGAAATGATAAAAAGCGTAACGAAAACATAAAAATATCACGTGAAATGAAATAATGAAAACTTAAAATTGTTGTCACCATTCCTTTACATTATAAAACGGTTAAATTTGAATTATAAACAATGTGGAGCGGCGAGTGAAGCGAAGAGCTTTCATCGAGCAAGGCTTCAATTAAAAAAGTGTGTGCACGCTTTGCTCTTTACTATACGCTCTCCCCATATATGTAATACTTCTATATTGGCAGTACGTTAAAAGTACATCCGCCAACATTAGAGTGCAGATATATAATGATAGAACGAGAAAACCAACCAACCAATGTACTCAGAATGACATTTGAAAAGAATAAAAAATCAGGAGCGGTGCAGTAATCGTCAAAATTTTGGAAAATTAAATTTTAATTTAATTAATTAAAGCCAAAAAAATTGTGTTTAACTTTTGAAAAAAAAGTAAGGAAAAAGGAATCGTGTTGTATGCGTCAGTATGTTATACTATTTACTTAAAAATGAGCCGTATCGGGTAAAACGGGCAGACGCTACATGCTGGCTGAGGTGCTGAAAAGGAAGGCAAGGATCCTCTCATCCTATCTTTTAAGAGTGGTTATGGTGATCGCCTCAAGTGTAACTTATACATCTCTTGCTGCTTATTAAAATCCGCGTTTACCACAAAGCTCGTCCCAATCACGTTCAGGAAAAAATTGTTGGTTATTTTATTTTTCTATTTTTTTAATATTTGTAATTTAAACCGCTCCTGGAGTGACTTGACAGTGGTTTGTTTGTAATAGTTCACAAATATACATTTATACTAACACAAGCAAACATTTATTTGATAGGCTGTCTCCCTTTGATTGCGGAATAAAAACACATAGTGAAGATACGTTACTATCAATATAGAAGTATTAGATATATGGCTATCCCATTGAAACATATGCGTTTGAAATCGACGCTTTGCTCGATGCTAGTAAATAAATTGTGAATAACATCAGATAATATTATTATGATTATGATTACTGTTACTATTGTGAACTCCTGTCGTGTAATTTCTGGTGTATACCAATGACATCAATATCATCGGTAACAAAAACGTCGAAGTCTGTCCTGCTTTTTCAAAGTTGGGTAAAGAAGCAAAGCGATTGGGTTTGGTGATCAACGAAGACAAGACGAAGTATCTCCTGTCATCAAACAAAGAGCCAGAGCAGTCCCGCCTTGACAACCACATTACTGTTGCCAGTTGTAATATCGAGAAAGTAGAGAATGTCCTTTACTTGAGAACCTGCATTAACACCGATAATAATGTCAGTATGGAAATCCAATGCAGAATCACTCTAGCCAACAAATGCAACTTTGGACTGAATAGGCAATTCGGGAGTAAAGTTCTCTCTCGACGTACAAAAACCACACTCTATAAGTCACTCATCATGCCCATGCTGGTATATGGCGCAGAAGCTTAGACAATGACAACATTCGATGAGACGGCTCTTGAAGTATTGGAGAGAAAGATCTTAGGGAAGATTTACAGGCCTCTGCGCGTTGGCGACGGGAGTACCGCAGACGATGGAACGATGAGTTGTATGAGCTTTACAACGAAATGGACATAGTGTATCGAATGAAAATACAGCGGCTCCGCTGGCTTGGCCACGTCGTTCGAATGGGAAGCGACGTTCCAGTTCTGAAAGTATTAAACTCGCAATCCGCTGGTGGTAGCAGAGGAAGAGGGAGAGACCAAGTGGATAAGAACTTGGCTTCACGGGGCATTTCCCATTGTCGTCAGTTGGCACAAAGAGAAACGACTGGCGTTCTTTGTCGACCTCGGCCAAAATGGCTTAGGCGTTTACAGCGCCAAATAAGATTGATTATTTATGGCAACGGTTCGTTCAAACAATTACATAACCTTAGCTATCGCTTCGCCTGGAATTGCTACCAGGTGGAAACATTGCTAATTCAGCTCTTAAGCTGCCATTGAACATATAAATCATCGAAACTCCTACTTGCAATATTTCCAGAACATCCGGTATGGAAAAAGTAGTACAAAAATTTAAACTAATTATTTGAGATCAGTACACGATGGCACATAAAAAATTGCTTGAGGTCCTTGATCCATTGTCGCGGGATTTGCATGGAAACGTCCAACCATTCGGGAATGTATTGATATTGCCCTCAGGAGATTTTACGCAAACATTGTCTGTAATTTCTTGATTAACACTAGATAAATGCTTACCTGAAATAGTCAACATTGTGGCTAGACGAACATACATATATACACTGCAGCCGAGGGATTTTCGCGACAAGTACTGGACATTGGGATCGGAAAGCTGCCAGCAAACGAGAGATTAAGACGAATTGTATTGCCTGATAATTTTTGTAACTAAGGAACATCAAAAGGAGAACTGATGGAAAGAATGTTTCTTAATTAAGAAAATTAATTACAGGCTCAGTGAACGAGCCATTCTTGCTGCGAAGAATAACGATATCTATCAACTAAATAAGAGTGGTATTGACAAAAGTCGTTGCTTGAGCTGGTCTGCTCTTTTACCATACTGCCATGCCACTTGCTCACTTTGGTGAACACCACTAATGTTATTGAATCCGGCATTCAAAGTGATAACTGTTTAGCTGAGGGAGAGCTGGAGACCAGGACTCAAATCGTAACATCCGTTCACCGATCGAAAACCATACGAAAGAAAATTACGTGATACGTCAGGCAGTATAAGCTGAATGAGACAAAGACTACGTTCACTTACGTCATAATCTGAAAAATTTGTTTTTACGTGACGAGTATTATGTGTGACGATTCGAGCCCAGGTTTAGAGTTGTGGTCGAGTTAGAGTAGATGAGGAGGTAGGGATTACCTTTGCGAGTGTTTGTGTATCGAGCTCAATGAGTCCGTATGGTTTATAGGTGCACATGAAGTCAGCCACGCACTTCATATGCCTGATATGCGACAGAGAAAGAGAGAGAGAGAGATATGCGGGTAGGCTGATGAAGCGGTAGCGCAAGATGTGTCCGTTTCACCGTGTATTCATTGTGGGACTCCATTGGAGGAGTCATGCTCTAGCTGCCTTAGGCTGCTGGGCAATAAAGATTGCATAAAAAATGCATACCCAATTAAACACGAGCGAAGTGCCATTAAAAACGAGTGTGTCTGTGTGTTCGCTGTTCTTTGTTTAAGCGGGAAATGCATAAGTCGTTTAAACAATAACATATGCGTCGATAAACACCGTTGTGGAAGAAGACGAATCAGTTAATTATCCAACGGAATTTTTGAACTCAATTGATCTTCCAGGGATGATCATCTTCCTGCCTTGAGTGAATGAAAAATTTAAAAATTATAAACCTCAATCATAAGCGAGAAATAAGTAATGAAAACCGAAAAGAAAAAAATTGTTGATTTAAAATTGAAAATGATTTCACACTTACACAGCTCTGGTAGGTTTGTCTAAACGCGTTTAAAAAAAACAATATCCTTCATTACTCCTGCATTACTTGTCAACTAGTTTCAAGCTAGCTTTTTGTAGCTAACTACAAGTTATATATTTTATAGACAGAAGCTAACGACGACTGCGTTATTTTTTATCAAGTGATAATAAATATTTTAAAAGTTAAGTTATTGGGATAATTTATGTCGCTGCAATAATCTTATCAACCGTTATGTTAAATTACGGAGTTCTTACGATTTTTTGCGGATTACATATTGAAAACGAGCTTGGTCGACTTTTTTCCAAACGTTTAACCCATCACCTCGAACCAGAACGGGTCTTTTTGACCCACTGTTTAAAAAAATGGCTTATAGATGGTTAAAATTTCCACTAAAATATTAATTTTTCTAAGGAGAACCGAATGTAATGAAAAATACAATATACAAATTACATCGACAGACGAGTTTTTAAATAAGTGTCTCACAAAATCTAATTTATCATTATTAAGACTACGAGCATTGAAGTGTACAACATTTAGCCCATTGCCTTGCTTACAAAGAATATTTAGTAATACCGACTGATTATCGTCAACGCTAGAAAATGATTTATCCGCCGACATACGAATAACATATGGGAGAGACAACTTCAAGTAATAAATCAATAACAGAAAAGTGGTGGTTATTGACAGGCTTAACAGAGATTGAAAACAAAGAGGAGGGAAAAATAAAAATAATACAATTATGAATAAAGGCAGAGGAACAATATACGTTAGACATTATTTAATGTGTTATAACTAATTATGTTGAATAAGTCCGTGCTACTCGGTACTGCAACCGGCTCACTGTCAGCAGACACACGTACAAACACCTCGCCTCGCCGTGAAAACACACTATGCAGTTTTTTCAGTTTTTTCAGCTTAATTCCAGCTTGCAAAATTGTTCTGTTAACAGCAGAAAGACTCTCATAAATGAAAAAGTCGCTGTCAGAGCCAAAACCTGCTAACTTAACAGACAGCGCAGCTTTGGTTTTTTTTCTGTATCTGGCGAAAGCAGACAAAGTGCGTGCGCGATCGTATTGGGAATTGAATTTTACAATAACAGCACTGTTTGGATGCTCAGCTGTATGTTTTGTGCGAAAAATATCACGAAACAGCGGAGATGGAAGGTCGAAGGATTTGCAGGCACAGCTGAAAATGTCTCTTAGACTCTCCTCTTTAGCAAAGGGCAAACCAAAAATTATAGCATCAGTTGATTCACCAGCCGCCTTCTCTTGCTTTAGTTTATTTAATTCGTCTTTGACTGTATTAAGTTCAGCGGAGAGGCTAACAATAAAAGCATTACTTATTCTCAAAATGCATGAAAACTATAGTAAGCTTGCAAACAATTAATAACATTTTGTGATTAACAGTTTTACTAATGTATTTGCACCTCAAATTTGTGTTTTGATAAAGTATTAATTAAATAAATTAATATTGTAAATTATTATTTTAATAAATAGATTTAAAGATATTTATACTTGGCAACTCTTGGACTTTTCTTCATTTGTAACAAATGACAGATGTAAACAAAATAAAACAAGTAAGAAAGTCTAAGTTCGGGTGGAGCCGAACATTAAATACCCGGCGCAAGTATTAAATATATGTTTTGTCACCTTTCCGAAAGCTACCGCTAGATTGTAAGCCGGGGTGTATCAATTTTGAGTAAATTAGCGTCCTTAAATTTCGAAATATTGCAGTTTCAAGCATTTCTGAAATTTACCGGTATATGAAAAGCGGCCGTAATTTTAGTCCGATTTCAATAATTTTCAAAATTTTGCTTTTATGTGGCAAGCACAATAACCATACCGAGTTTGGTACAAATTGGTAGAACGGTTATTGATATACATATATATGATCATAAGTGGCCGGTGCCACGCCCATTTTCCAAAATTTTACCATAAACGTATTTCTTGGTAAATAATTGTTGCAAGCATCAATTTAGAATAAATTAGCTTTAATATTTACTGATTTATCGAAGATTTTGTATTTCTTTAAATTACCGTTATATGGGTATGGGCGTGGTTATTGTCCGATTTTTTAAATTTTCGGCCATTTCATATGATATACTAAGGCCAACAACTGTGCCGAGTTTGGAAGAAATTGGTGCAGCGGTTACGAAGATATACACATGTAACCATAAGCAGGCGTGGCTACGCCCATTTTCCAAAAATGGATAATATTATTATTTTTCGTCTGAAAATTATTGTAAATATTAATTTTGAGTGAATTATCTTCAGTAGTTACTAAAATATCGCAGTTTTCGTATTTCTGAAAATTACCGTTATATGGGAAGTGGGCGTGGTTACAGTCCAATTTGGCCCATTTTCAATAACAACCTACCTTGGATTAACGGAAACCTACGTACCAAATTTCGTTAAGATATCTCAATTTTTGCTCGAGTTATCGTGTACACACGATGTATTCATTCTGAGCATTTATGTATACATTTGTCTATATCTATCTCGATTCGTTTTGGCTCGGGTTCGGTGCGTTCCGGAATAAAAATAATTGTATTTTTACAAATTTAAAGGAAACGGGCGTTCTTTACAAAAAAATGTAGTTAGGGATCGAATTGCGCATATATTTTTTTTTCCAATACCAAGTACCTCCAAGAAGTGTTAAACCACTAAATAGNGGGTTCGGTGCGTTCCGGAATAAAAATAATTGTATTTTTACAAATTTAAAGGAAACGGGCGTTCTTTACAAAAAAATGTAGTTAGGGATCGAATTGCGCATATATTTTTTTTTCCAATACCAAGTACCTCCAAGAAGTGTTAAACCACTAAATAGCTTAAAAAACGCTTCCAAAAATTCGAAACGAGAGTGAAGTGCAGTGTTCAATTGTGATCGAAATTGCAGGCAAAATTTGTGCGGGAGTGATTAGTGTTTTACTTATTTGAAGAAATATTGCCCGTGGTCATTAAAAAAAAGCAAACCATGACCCCCGCTTTGCACTGGTGGTACAAAGTACTTGAATAGCCCCTTATATTTATATTTATTACATGTGCTTGTTTTGTGCACGCACGGCCAGTTAAACCGGTATGTCTGAATCGATTTCCCTCATCATTCTTAGCAATTTGATGTGCATTTTTATTGTTATGTGTTGCAAACAGACATTTTAGGAACTAAATAGGTTCTAAAATCTCTGTACACAAGCGCACTTATTTTTAACAGTTTCCAGTTTATGTAATATTAATCAAAACAGCTTTTATTTATTTTATGTATTATGTGATTTCTGGAAGCGTCGAATACAAAAAAGGGCTGTGACTGGGTTTATGTAATTTGAAATTGTATTGATGATTACTAATAATAATAGAAAGGCGCTTACATATCGACGGTCCTCTGCAATAACGACACAACTAAAAATTTAATATATTTCAGTAGAGCCAATTAAAGATTTTTTGTTTCGCAATTTAGCAATAATGTGTCTTGGAACGTAATTATTCCGGATTATTTACAGTCATACTTTAAGCTTTCAAATTATGTCTTTTTCTAAACCTGAAATTTTGAATTGTGCCGTTATTGCAGAGGACCATCGACATAAGTTTGTGTTGGGCAGAGCTACTCCTCCGATTGTGGCATGCGCCTTGATGTTGTCGCACAAAGGGGAGGGACCTACAGTTTTACGCCGACTCCTGCCGGGGGCCGACCGCTATTACAAAAAACATTTTCTTTTATTATGTTGGCCGGAACTGGACTCGGACGCTCACCCTGCGGAGTGATAGTGCGCACTTCTAACCACTACACCACAGCGATCGCTTAATTAATTTTAATCACTAATCGCGATTAACCATTTACTCGTTAATTTTTAGTCATTCATAGACTAACATTTTGTCGACAATACTCGCATAAGATAGTCCCAAATTTTCACAAAAGAGAAAAGTGATTTTCTTCAAAACTTTTGAATGACGTCTTGACTGAACTTACTAATTCGGAATTTCTACTATTACTTATAGAGTAGGCTATTCATAAAGTCTGGGTNTACAAATACAAATTTTTCTATTAAATGTTCCATAAATATTAGGAGACTTTTATTATTTAATTTATTTTTTGCACATAAACTTGTATCTTGAACTTCTTTTTCCAAAAAGTGAGGATGTCAAAATTTTTATAGATATCGGATGTACGACGATTTTCTAAAAAGGTCTCTTATAGATAAGTTCATGAAAATTATTCCAAACGAAAACTTAAAATTGATAAAAAAAATCTTTACTAAATTTAACTACATCAGTTGCTATGTGTTTCCATGATACAAAAAACCACCTGATAGATAGACGAAACAAAAAATGTAAATATGCTTATTTGACAATTGGTTTGAATGTATTGGTTGATATTTTTTCACAGTTGTCGTTTTCGTTAACCCAAATTTAAATATTTTCTTATGGTGAAAAATATTTTCAAGGCACATAAAATAAAATAACGGGAAAACAAAATTCCAACCAAATCAGGCGTGAAGCGTAAGCGATTCTGACCTACATAAGGCATACCGTGTTCCGAACACAAGCTTGAGTGAATAATAGTGGGCTGACTTTGGAAAATGGTTCGGGCTGGCTTTCCATTACATCGGTTTTTGGGTGTTTTCGCATAACTATCACGAATTTTGTCATGAAACTTGGCGGGATGTTAAGAAACGTATATAATTACATTATTTATCAGTCTTTTCAGTTTATTAGTAATAGTATTTAACTAATTTGTTGTTAAATTCTTCGCAGTTTCACCAGCAAAGTTTCATATAAAAAAATCAATCATATAGAAATTCTCAGGCCTAAAGATAATACCTCTATTAAAAAAAATTTTGACAAATCAGTAGTTTTCGAGATTAAGGTGGTAAAAACATCCCAAATTTGCTTTATTCTATGCAAGGAGGATACATGTATTTCGTTTAAAACGTTAAATTTTGGAAAAATGAGCGAAAATCGCACGATTTTTTATTAAAAATTCTCAGCTGCGGCGCTTCTTTTACATAAAAATCTAGACTTCGATAAATACTTAAAATTTTTTATAAAAAATCGCACGATTTTTTATTACAAATTTTCTCCTGAGACGCCTTTTTATAAAAATCGATAATTCGATAATACATAATTCCAATTTTTATTAAAATCAATACTTCGCCTGCAGCGCTTTTTTACGTTAAACCGTATCTCAATATAAAATGAAAATTTTCAATAAAAAAAACAGCGACTTTTACTACTATTCGTTTTACTATTTTATTTTTTAATCATCTGACAGCACCAACATCTGTGTTCATTTCCAGCACTTGCATGTAATCAATGAAACTTTTTAATTAGAAACCTCCGCGGTCCTAAAAAAGGTCCTATATCCTAATTTTTTTCAAATTTGGACCGAATTGAAGAAAATTTTCCCAAATTTAGATATTTGAACGAAAGTCGGTGCCTTTGGTATAATTTAGGTTAGCATTAAATTTTGGCGAAATCTCCCATGTAGTAATTAACAATATTTTTGTTTTATTGTTTTTTTTACGAATTTGGCTGTTCAAATTTACATTACAAATATATCAACAAACATTTTTGGGTACTTTTGCACCAGCCGTTGCCAATGGGTTAATGCCAAAAAAATCCTATACATGCACAATATTTCATGTATTATTTAATTTAATACAGTATATTTTGCTTTGCTCCCTTTATGCTTAAGTGCACATTTAGGATACGTACCCTAAAATGCGCATTAGCGGAATTATTTTTAACATTTATAAGGAAACTCCTCCGAAAAATGCATTCAGCATACCTGCACATTGACATCAAAGAAAGTATTACGTTTACATGCACTGGCCCTACAATTACCTAATTTTACCAGCTTTTATTTATATTTCTCATCTCGCAAAACAACGAAAATGGCTATCAATTAATGTAGTTATATAGATAATTAGATACCATGCGGTAAAAATTTCTCTTGCAGTACTTTGTACGTGGTAAGTGCTCCTCCATTATTTTGTTTCATAGGGATTCGGATACCTTACTCATTGAAGTAGTAAAGAAAATTCGCTTAAGTGCGTTTTTCGGTTAAGTGTACAAGTTTTTCGTGCAAAGAAAGATGGACAGCTAAGCAAAATATACTGTAAGCATATTGTCAATGGCTGGTTTACTGTATACTGTAAGCATATTGTAAAATTTCATGCTACCATACGCAGTGTCTAAAATAAGCAAAATGTCTTTTGTTTTTTAAATAAATGAGGCTAATGCTCAATAAGTTGATAATTGTTGTTATCATTTGCATACTTCACACCAACTCCAATATTGATCAGTGAACTATGTTTTAATTTTACCCAAATAAACAACGATATAGTTTAATGGTCAAGCACATATGGAGGATTCACAAGAGGTGTTAAGTGTCGTAATGTGTTAAAGTCTTAAAATTTTTAAACGTAAAATAACACCTAGTACTTCTTTAGGCGTTTTTTAACATAACCAAAATGTTTTTCAACTAGTAGGAATTATATTATTGGCTCTTATTGTACCCAACGAATCTTTCAAATCGCTTTTAACCGTTCCTTTATATTGAACAATTTTAAGCCTTTAAGACATTACGACGTCTAACACGAATTGTGAATCCCCTAAATATGCATTAAATTACACATCAAAATTTGTAATTTCAGTGTTCAAATTATGTATATCAGAAACAATCGCACCCGATATTGAAAACTGTAATGGTCCTGGCTAGTTACATTGTGAAATAATCAGATGGCATAAAGACCCAAAATATTTTTAAAATATGTTCACTAAAATTTTACGGGAGTGTCTATTCGCGCTTTACCAGTGTCACCATTGCCAACAGTGTACCAGTTTCACCAGTGTACCAGTGTCACCAGTGTACCAGTGTACTAGTGTCGCCAGTGTACCAGTTTACCAGTGTATCAGTGTACCAGTGTCGCCAGTTTCACAAGTGTCGCCAGTGTCACCAGTGTACCAGTGTACCAGTGTCACCAGTGTCGCTAGTACCACCAGTTTCAATCAGTGTTGCCAGTGTCGGATGTGTCAAAAGTGGCACCAGTGTCACCAGTGTCGACAATGCCGCCAGTGTCACCAGGGTCACCAGTGTCGCAAGTGTCACCAGTGTCGTTTAACATAGTGTCGTTTTACATAGAAAAGCGCCGCATACAAAATCGCCCAATTTTTCAATCCTCTTTACTATATATTAAAAATTTTTCGCGCGATATTTTATTCCAAATTTTCGCCTGCTTCGCTTTTTCTAACAAAATTTTTTTTTATATATAGTAAAGAGGATTGAAAAATCGGCCGATTTTGTATGCGGCGCTTTCCTATGTAAAACGACACGATGTAAAATAACACTGGCGACACTGGTGACACTTGCGACACTGGTGACACTGGCGACACTGGTGAAACTGGTGACACTGGTACACTGGTGACACTGGCAAAGTGCGAATAGACATTCCCAAATTTTATTAACCTAAATGCATTAGCGCACACAAGGGGTGGGTTTTGGGGCTCAAACCCTCCCTAAAGCCAATAGCCTGAAATTCAAACTGTATCTTAAAGCCTAAAATCCAAGTCTCAAGAAAAATCACAAGAAATATTTTTTTATTATTTCTGTTTCTTGAATAAATAAATATGAGGGCATTTTTTTCTTGAGAGCTGCAAACTGATTCAAGAAATTTTGATAGAAGAAAATTACTTTTCCATTTCGTGTGCGTCATTTTATATTAATTTTTCCTTTTTCTTGAGAGCTCTTATAAGTTTAACTGCGAATGAAAACATTGTCCTAAAAATATGCAATGCATACTCATTTACTGTTGTTTTTTACACTTTATAGTCTAAAAGAGTTTACCACTGATATGTACTTAACAAGGATTCGAAGATTTAATTTGCCAACTTCGAATTCGTTCCACCAATACTAAAAAAATTAGGCAATCGTGAAAAATCACCATCTCCATCGAAAACCAGAGATCGAGGAGAATTAACATTAAACTCTTTTTAACATTGTTGTTGAGTGCATCTTGTGTTTGTAGAACTTTATATTAAACGAGTAATTTTCAAACTACCGGACGACCCTTCAGGTACCCTCTACCCATAAAAAAAAGAATTATTGAAATCGTGGCCCAAAGTTATGCGGTAGCATACATAAAAAAAGAAAAAAATATACCGACGAATTGATAACCTCCCCCTTTTTTGAAGTCGGTTAAAAATGCTTGAGTACTTTGTTAATTTTATGTAAGTAAAGTGCAATTTATGAAATTTCAAAAAGTTTATTTATTTATTACATACTGTACAGAAAACTTGCATAAATATTCTTTAAATAGCATATTATCTGAATTTTCAGATGAATAAACCCCTCTCAAAATATATTCCTGGGTGCGCCCCTGCCTAAATGTAAAGTTTTTGTGAAGTGTTTATTTAAGATATGACCTATTTTTAAAAGGTACATGTTAATACAATTGTTTCATATATAATCCCAAATTTATGATATAAAATCCCCTCTACCAAAAAACTTAAATTGGGTAACACCACTTCGAATTTTACAATTGGGCGCGTTTCTAAGACGCAACTGTTTACCTAAACTGTTGCTGAAATGCTGTCAACTGTTGAGTTCAACAGTTACGTCTTAGAAACGGTATTATACATAAACTGCCAAAACATTTGTAAACAAGCAAAATTAAATAAAACAGCACAAAAAAAAATAAATATTAAGCCAAAAATATGGATAGCACAGAACTTATAATGGAGTTTTTCTTATTTTATTTTTAATATATGTATTTGTACGTGTATTTTATTTTATTAACAGCCAGTTTCGCCAACAATTTACAGACATATTGTTTTTATTTGAATTTTCTATGACAACTGACGGAAGGGAAACATCATTTTTGACTTATATAAATTGTTGACTTCATGTAGCGAAATAATTTTATGATGGAAAATGGCGTAAAGTTGCCAACGGTTGAGCTGAGTGGAACTACTCAACTATGCGTTTCTGAAACAAACACTCAACAGTTTAGCAACAGCTACGTCTTAGAAACGCGCACATTGGGCAGTTGTCAAAAATCTACCTTTTTATAAAAAAGTTGTTTAACCGGGTGTCTTTGAACTAATGATTGGTTGGTTTTGAGTGAATGGAAAATTTAAAAATTGTAAACCTCAACCTTAAGCGAAGAATAAGTAATGAAAACAGAATAGAAAAAAAAATTTTGATTTAAAATTGAAAATGATTTCACACTTATACAGCTCTGGCAGACAGCTCTTAAAAAATAATTTTTTTTGGTTGAAGGTTTTTCACGTTTTTTCCACACCAAACTATGTTCGACAATTTTCATTTATCTGGAGGAAACTGCCAGCAAAAATAATTGCTAAAAATCAATCAGCTTGAAATTTGCACTTCATTATACTAGAATTAAATGGTCTAGAAAACTGCATACCAAAATTCTAATTAAAAAGTTTGAAATTTTGGTGAAAGAAGCAGAATTTTTCTAATTTTTGCATAAAGTTTGAAATCTGAATTTATATGGTTTTTGTTGTATGTATACCAGCTAGACTTTTATAAAAAAATAATAAACATTAAATAAACAAATGCAAGGCAAATGCCAGTATGTACATATGTACATACCTAGCATATAAATTCTTATGCATTGAGTGCAAAAGAGTGTATTTTAGTACAAAACGAAATGAAATTTTATGTTCCTAAACATTTCTTACTTAGTACCATATAAAAAAGTTTTTTATGTAGTGTACATAAATGTGATATTTGTACATATATTTTCACACATACATATGTATGTACATACATACAGGTGTCTGTAACGTTGCATAAAAAGCCAATTAATTCAATTATTTGTTTTCTGTAGTTTTGTTAACTCCGTTAAATTAATTGATTTTATGAATTAATACATCTATTTCCATAGGCCGATTAATCGGCATCGGCATCGGAATCTGAAAAAAAATTGGAATCGGTCGGACTCTATACATATGAGGTTTAAACAAGGCACGCTTGTGGAACTGAAGTCAAACTCAATTGAAAAATTTATTTATTTATTGAATTAAGTCTACAGTACAAAGTACCTTACAGATTAGCAAAATAAAATATACTTATGTATATACAATGATAAACTTATAAAATAATTGAGTTTAAAAAAATACCGTTTTTGGAGAAAAGATATAATTTACAGCTAGGAAAATTTACATGAATACTTACATATCGTCGACTGGTGGAGAATAACTCGTGTGCTTCAAGTTAAATACCTCATAAACAATGGTGGCATTTATGATTGATCACCTAGTCGATTTGGTTAAATATAATCGGACTATAGTTAAACATTACATAAATACAATAAATCGCATTAATGTTTAGAATTAACAATAACAACCACGTGGATCTTGAACTTTTTTGCAAAAAGTGAAGATGTGTTATGGTACGCATACGACGAGACCAGTAGTGAGTGCAGGCGGCATGACAAAAATGAAGCACTGTGGCTAGTCATGTCGGCTGGGCGGGTTCTTACCCTCACTACTGTTCCCTACTCTATACCAGAGAAAAGTCATGCCTATCAAACATCTTCGCTTCCGGCATGGCCGGAAGTATTGGACGGGCACATAAAAAAATATTCAACAATTAAAAAAAAAAAACAGTTACACAAAAAAGCTGAAAAAGACGTTAAAATTAAATATTTAAAATAAACTGAAAAGCAAAAGAAACCAAACTAAAAACTCTGAAATAAAAGGAAATGAACAAAACAAAAACCTACGGCCGAATATGAGGGCGCCACCGATGTTGTTGTGCGCCCGGTGCTGTCCCACCCTCGCCATGGCTACTGGCGCACCTTAATATCAGTAGCCCCATTATTAAATCGAATGGGCCTTCCTAAGTAATTAAAGAAGTCAGCATTCACATTTAGTTACAAAATTTCATCATTACTTAAATCTAATTCCTATAAGCTAACTAATCTAAATCCTATCATTTCTTAAAAACTAACTCCTAACATCTAACTCGCGCGCTTAATTCTAAACGAACTTAAACTACTTAAAACTAAGGTAAATAATTAAGGTATTTGAAGAAGAACAAAGAAAAAAAATCTGTTCTTTCTTATTTTCTCTTTTCCTTCTTTGTATACATAAAAAAAGGATATTTATAAGTAATTTATTTCTTCATTATTTCTGTTGTTATTATTATCAGTTATGCTATCTTTAAATATATAGTGGCCATTTTTCTTTTATTGTATTTATAGTATTTTGTTTAAAATTGGCTGACTTCCAAAACGTCTATTGCTTTGTATACGTACAAAGTAAAAGGTTCCATAACGTCGAACTACACAATATTGACAATGTGTACTGTTCCAAAACGCGGCCGATTAGTTATCGGAACGTATCGCTTGAGCAATCAGTGCATCAGAAACAAAGTTGATGCTTCATTTGTTATTGGTTACCATTGGTGTTTTAAATATGGAAAATTCAGAAAAATTTTCATTGCTGTATTGAATATTTAAAATATGCAATGTATATGGTTGCAATGTGTCGCAACTCTGCATATACAAACAGTTTGAATACCGCAGTATAACAGTTTCCAAACATTGTATTGATAAGTTTTGGAAGTCAGCCATTATTTTAGCTTACCTTTTATTAAGGTTTTACTTTATGTTACCTTATTTATACCTAATTTTCCGCTTTAAGTCCGCTTTAAAATCCGTGTTTATTTATTTGTGTAACCGTGTTTATTTAAAACTTTTTTCTAAATTGAAGTTTAATTAATTTTCTTTTTAATTTAATCCAATTTAATTTGATTTTAATTCAGTTTAATTTCACTTAATTTTAATTTATTTTATTTGATTTTATATATATATTTCTTCGTTTTATTATATTAAAATTTTTTGTTTATTTATTTATATAGACTTCTGTTAGTTACAATTTCTACTAAATTGAAGTTTATTTTATTTTATTTTAATTTAACTTGATTTTATCTCAGTTAAGTCAGTTTCCCTCTATTATATTTAATTTTGTTAATAATATTGTTATCTCTTTAATTTTATTAACCAATTTGGGTTTACATAAAGAAAAATTCCCTTAAAAGTTATTAACTAAAAAAAAAATAATAATGTTACTAGTCTTTCTACTTGCGATTTCTTTATATAAGACATGTGAATTTTAGTTGAAACATTTTAGCCGTTTTTAGCTGTTTTTTTTGCCAATATAGCCGGTCGGCCCAAAAAGTTCTGGCAAAACTGACAATGATCCGGATCTATAGTGAATCTGCCTTAGAAACTGTATCTTATAGTTGGTGGCGATTTCTATGTGGGTGGGTGCGTATCATTGTTCAACAGAAATCCTGTATATGTACATACATACACAGACTTCTTTAGATGAAATACCTTAAAAGCCAGTTTCAATTTAAGTGAAAAATGATTTTTTTTCTGTCAGATTCCATATTAAATTCAATTAAAAAAAAAATAAATTTTCATCATATTGCTTTCATGAAACTGGCTTTTAAGGTATTTCGACAGGTGGTGATTTGAGATTTACCACTGCACAACATATAACATTGGTGTGTAAGCAAGTGGACGTGGGGCGCTCACTTTGGTTGTGAATTATACGTGATTTTCTAACTAAATAATTGGAAAAATGAACTGTTTAATATGTAAATAAAGAATAGAAAATTGATTGGTCTGACTGCAAAACTATTTTCACTGCAAATGTGATAACATAAAGCCTGCCGACATTGAATTTTTTAAAGCGCACAATAAAAAATTTCGTTGTGACAAGTGCAGTGGCTTGCGCAGAAAAACTCTACACCAATCAACAACAACGCAAACTTTATTTATAAGAAAATTGATTAGAAAAACAGCTGTGCTAGTCTTTTTGTGGATATAACGAAAGCATTTGACATGGTTGACCATGACATTCTACTGAGCAAGCTTAATTCCGCAGGTTTTCGTGGGACCAATCTCGATTGGTTTAAGTCTTACTTATCAAATAGAATTTAAAGAGTAAATATTCACAATAATCTCAGCACAACCAGAGGCATAACCTTAGGTGTTCCCCAGGGATCGGTTCTTGGACCAATTTTGTTTTTGATATATATTAATTCCATATTTTCGCTGCCTTTTATGGGAAAAGTTACAGCTTTTGCTGATGACCTTGCGATTGCATATGGATCGAAAAATGCATTTAATCTCTTTGTTGATATCAACCACGATGTTCATTTGCTAAGATCTTGGTTTGCTAGTCATAAACTCGTGGTAAGCAGCAAAATAAAATTATTGTATTTTAGCGTTTGTGGCAAGGAAATACCTAGTAATGAAGTTGTTTTTCATGCCCATAATTGTATGCGGCACAAGTTATGCAGCAATAAATGTGTTCAGCAAAAATCTATAGCTACTTTTGACGAGAATACAATTTGTGACAGTACATGCTTTGTCGTCGAAGTTGTTTCTAACTTCAAGTATTTAGGGGTTATAATTGACCAAAATTTAAGTTGGTCATCACATATCTCCGCCATGAAGCAATATTTGTTATCAACTGTTCGTTCTTTCTATTATCTAAAAAAACTGTGCTCAAATAGAATACTAAGAACCGTGTATCATG
>NW_016159605.1:60935-74282 GCF_001687245.7 Rhagoletis zephyria
TCATGGACTAATCCACTCTAAACTACAATACGGGATAAGTTGTTGGGGTAGTGCATATACTAGTAAGATCCGTCCGATATTAATTTTGCAGAAGTGTCTCATCCGAAGAATGTGTAACGCTGACCGTCTAGCGCATTCTATGCATCTGTTGAAAAAACGAAATATTCTTCCCGTGCGACACTTGTACTATTTTAAACTTTTAAAATTTTTTTTTTTACGGAGCGAATACATACGAAGTCCTATATACATACCCTATAGTTTAAGAAGCAACTCCTTTTCTCATGTTTCGGTTCCTGGCTTTCGCACCACGCTTTTCCGCAACTTCTACACCACATTATCATGTAAACTTTTTAACAAACTCCCCAACGAGGTCCAAATTATTAGAAGTCTATTTGTATTTCAAAAAGAAGTCAAATTGTGGCTTTTTGGTTTCAGTCATTGAGATTCTGCTACGACCTATTACATAATTTCATTTGGTTGCTCTTACTAATTCCTAATATTGATTTAAGAATTTAAATTACACATCATTTTTCTTATGTAATATTCTACTTATTTATCACAAATGCGTGTATTATAATGAGTACAAATAAGTATTATCTTTATGCGCCCCACAGCATTTTTATAATACAATATGAATGAAATGGCATCACTTCTGTTCTTTCAATGAACATCAGATGCCATTAACTATTTCTCATTTAGGCTTTAGCATCCGTATTTAAGTAATATTTAGCAAAGTTGTGAAGATATATTGAGAAATAAAGAAAATACAATACAATACAATACAATACAAAAACTCAAACCTGGTGTCTCCGAATGAAGCAAATCAGATCCATTGGGCCAATCGTAACACACGAGAGTTCGATATACTCAATGGTTCAACAGGTCGATTTAGTCTGACATTCACGGCACCATTTCTGACTTGTCGAGTTTTAGTAATAAATCGACATCAGCACCTCTTTTTTGCCATTGGACTGCCTTTACCATTTCCTATACATGTTTTGAATATTGCCAAATCGGATCATAAAAAAATATTTTTAGCAATAACTCAACTCCAGCGCCAAATGGCGGGTTAAATTGTGAAACTTAACTATCCAGAGACTCACAGAAATCTTTGTTAAAATCCCTCCAGCCATTTAGGATTTCACTCACAAACATACCTACAGAGAAATTATATACACATTTAAAAATAAGTAAAAGGCAATACGTTTGTACTATGCCATGCCCTCTTTTCAAAGAGCCCATTTATCTCCATGAGTATGGGATTGATTTCATATATCTCCATACGAAGTTTCAGTACTGTACCATGAGCACTTCCGGAGACCCGGCTGGTATGGTAGGTGCCGCGCCCACTTTTCCAATAGCTCCATATTTTCTGCATGACTATGCGATTAATTTCAAATATATCCACACCAAGTACTATACCAAGAACACTTCCAGGGATACTTATTATGTAAAATTCGGTTTATATGGGGAGTGCCACGCCCCCCTTTTCAAATAGTCCGAGTTTTTCTTCATGAGTATGCGATTGATTTCATATATCTCCATACCCAGCTCCAGCGCTGTACCATGAACATATCCAGAGATATACAGTATGAAAAATTCGGTTTGTATATGAGGAGCCACGCCCCATTTCCAATAAATCTAATTTTTCTTCATGAGTATGCGATTGATTTGATATATATACGATATATGTATATATGTACTATATATATATGTACCAAGTTCCAGTACTCTACCATGAACACTTCCAGAGATACTTATTATGAAAAATTCGGTTTATATGGGGGGTGCCACGCCCCCTTTTCAAATAGTCCCGAGTTTTCTTCATGAGTATGCGATTGATTCCATATATCTCCATACCCAGCTCCAGTGGTGTACCATGAACACTTCCAGAAAAATACAGTATGAAAAATTCATATTGTATGGGAGTTCCCACGCCTTTTTACAATAGCTCCAAATTTTCTCAAGAGTATGCGATTGATTTCATATACATAGAACCTGCAAACCAAGTTCTAGTACTCTACCATGAACATTTCCAGAGATATACAGTATGAAAAATTCGGTTTGTTTGAGGTGCCACGCCCACTTTCCAATAACTCCAATTTTTTCCATGAGTATGTGATTGTATGTGAGTGAAGTTCAAAAAATTGACCATGAACGCTTCCAGAAATATGCAGTATGAAATATTCGGGTTGTATAGGAGGTACCACGCCCTCTTTTCCAATAGCTCCAATTTTCTGCAAGCAGATGCTATTGATGTAGTGCAGACATGGGCACTTTTTTGCCCGCGCAGTAGCGAAAGTGCGAGCGCGGGCTAGAGAAAGGGAAAAACAGTTTACGGGAGGAAGGGTATTAAAAGTTGCGAAAAAATTATTTATATCCCCACCGACATCATGTTCATCGTAGTACGGCTGCGGTAATACTGACTTTGTGCACCAAACAAAGAGCGTAAATTTTCCTCTTATTCACAATAAACCATCGTTCGGACTTTGCTCCGATAGGAGTAGATTTGTTCCGTTTTGTCGAAACAATTTGAAACCTAGTCCTCTACTCCGCTCAACTGAAAATCTGCTCCGCTTTGTTGCAAATTTACTCTTCAAATAGAAAGGAGGTGGGGTTTTTAATAGCAAACTTAAAGTTATATTTTACCTTTTTATCGGCACGATTGTTACATTGGTGAGCTACAGCACCTTTGCAAATACACTTGAATTCGTGAATAGGCCCTCACAATCGCCCGATTTGAACCCGATCGAAAAATATTGCTCTGTCATTGCGTCGTTGCCACCGATGTAACAATTGTCCCGGTAAAGAAATAATGAAATAACTTTTTATTAATTTTAACCAAGGCATTTTAACTTTAATGATAATTGCTCGCTGGATTAAGGCGCCTTTACACGGGTGATTTTCGAGTAGATTTTTGTAGTTCGACCAAAATCGACCCGTGTAAATGACATCTCAACCGTAAAATGTAAATGCTTTGGCTAGTCGATTTTCCAGTCTACACAAATCGACCCTTGTAAAGGAAGCTTTTGCCCCTTATTTAGTCCCAAAATACAGTGATACGAGAAAAAATGAATTGTTTTTTATAAAAATAAGAAATGCAAATCTACTACGAAAACTTGATTTTTACTCTCATTTTGAGTCCGAACACAGAAAAGAGCGCACGATGAAGGTCAGCTAGTGATCAGTATTGCCAAGTTTTTTATTTAAAAAAGCACCAAAACACTGAAAATATCGCAATTTTCCCAAAAAAAAACACCAGATTGCTGTGTTTAATTGTATTTTTGCATATAAAGCTGTATATTCAAATATTTTAAGTAATCACGCAATGTCACTTGTAAATATTTCCAACTATGCGCAGTTAATTAATCTAATTAGCAAAATGTTTTTTTATTTGTAAAACAATTTGCAAAACTTTACTTGGTTTCTCTAGCGGCTTTATTTTCATGCAACTGCTTACTTTTGTACAAATGCGCACACCCAGCTAATAACCAGAATATTCTATTCCGTGATAGAGACTGTGAAAATATTGCGTTTGGATTATCTGGGAGCATATTATCCAGAGGAGCTCAGCCAAACACTAACATATGTGTAAGTCAACGGATAAAGTTTTCCGTACGTTTGGAATGAATAAATGGCTGAACAAAATAAATACAATGTCACCATAGAATCACGTTTTTAATATAAAATTACATTGAAAAGGACACCAAAGAACGAAACAAGCGCTAAACTAAAAAATTTTCGCATTCTAATTCCCTAAACGCACTTAATTTATTGCGAAAGCCACAAAGTTGGCAACAGTTATATCGATGCTCATCACATTCGAATACATGCGCAAAAGTGCCCATGTCTGATGTAGTGGTAAGCAGTGCGCGCTTTCACTCCGCAGCGCCTGCGTTCAAGCTCTGGTTAAAGCAAGGTCCCAAAAAAAAATTTAGAAAAAAAAGTTTTTTCTTAACAGCGGTCGCCCCTCGGCAGGCAATGGCAAACCTCCGAGGGTATTTCTGTCATGAAAAACAGCTTCTCATAAAACTACAATCGCCGTTCGGAGTCGGCGTAAAACAGTAGGTCCCTCCCTTTTGTGTGACAACATCACGCGCACGCCACAAATCGGAGGAGAAGCTCGGCCAAACACTAACATATGTGTAAGCGCCAATCTATTATTATTATTTTTTTTATTATTATTATATGCGATTGATCTTATATATCGCTACAACAAGCTCTAGTACTTTACCTAGTGATAGAACTTTTTAGAAAAGTTTCGATACTTGTACTCATATAGAATACTCTAAAAAAGTATCGATTCCAGTACTCATATTTGCAAAAAAGTATCGATAATACTCGTACTTCCAATTATGTATTCTCAAATGAAACGCAAAAAGGAAACAAAAATCATATTGCTTTGCCTTTTTCACCTCTTCCTATTTAAAAATTGAATAGTCACTGTTCTTAATAGTTTTAATCTTATCTAAAGGAGTTGGAATAAACTTCCAATAAGATTAGTTTTACATGCGTAAATTAAAAATTAGCAAAAAGCTCATTTCAAGTTTTTAAAAGCAATTATTTTATAATTGTTTGACGCGTACATGTATTTATAAATAACTTTACTTTAAAAATGAAATGCAAATGTAGAAGACGAGAAGCAAATGTGGAAAGATATTGGAAAGATAAGATCTCTTTCATAAAAATTTTCTTCAAGAATGGGCTGGATTTCGAATTCACAACGAAGGTAGAACACATGGGTTAGCTGGAGAGTGGCCAAGTTGTCGAGTCAGAAGACCATCCTCTTCCACCATTCATTATCAAACAGGAGGCAAGATATTCGTTTTTCAATTGTTTAAACATTTTTACACGAAGCCAATGTTGACAAGACCGCTACGTTTTCTTCTAGGTTGTATTTAAATTTCATGACCGTGTCAATTACCAGTACCTCACTTGCACAAAATATGTATTAATTATTAGTATGGGAGTATACATATCGCCGCCCGTATACCATAAACATGAATATGTTAAAATTGAAAACAAGTTTGAAAGTTTTTTTTGCGAGACTCTACATTTATGCAATTGAAATTGTAAAATATTTACTTTCCGTGTACGCATGGTATTCTGTGTTTTGGTATAACATAGAACATCCAAAGATTAACCAAGTCAACCCAATAACTCAAAACTAATAAATTTGCACATTCATGCTTCTCGCATGAGGGTGACGATATGTGAATTAAAAACTTTAAAGGCGTGTTTCTCGGGTTTTCGGTTTTTTTTTTAGTTATGACAGTATTGAAGTAAATGAGGTTTATGTTAATTTTCATAACATTTATATTGGATGTTGAAGTTAATATTCGAACGTTCCCACAATATTTATTTGGTAAATAAAAAAAAAATTTACTTCAAAAAAGTTTTTAACTCGTCGATATTTTTTGGCATTCGCGATATTTATTCAGTACTTATGAAAAAGTATCGAGTTTTCGATACTAATCAGTACTCATGAAAAGTATCGATATTCTGTACTCGGTACTCGTATCGTTCTATCACTTACTGAACATTTACAGAGATATGCAGTATGAAAAATTCGGTTTGTAGGGAAGGTGCCACGCCCCCTTTTCCAATAGCTCAGATTTTCCTCCCAGAGTATGCCATGGATTTCATATATCTCTATACCAAGTTCCAATACTCTGGCATAAACTCTTCCAGAGATATGCAGTATGAAAAATTCAGTTTGAAAGGGAGGTGCCACGCCCCCTTTCGAAAGAGGTCCAATTTTTCTCCAATAGTATGTTATCGATTTCATATGGGCCAATACCAAGTTTCAGTACCAGTCTACCACGGACACTTCCAGAGGTAGGCGGTATGAAAAATTCGGTTGGTACGGAAGGTGCCACCGCCCCCTTTTCTAATAGCTCCAATTTGTCTCCAAGAGCATGCGATAAATTTCATTCACGTCAATATCCAGTTCCAGGACTCTTCCAAGAACACTTCCAGATATGTGCAGTATGAAAAATTCGGTTTGTATGGGAGGTGCCACACCCCTTTTTCCAATAGCTAAAATTTTCCTCCAAGAGTATGCGATGGATTTCATATATCTCCATACAAGTTCCAGAACTCTACCATGATTAATTCCAGAGATATGGAGTATGAAAATTTCGGTTTGTATGGAAGGTTCCACGCCCCTTTTGTATATCGAGAATTTTGTTAGCCTGTGACCATACCTTGAACGTCTGCCGCAAGTGACCGAAATTTCGAAAAAATCGGTTCAGCCGTTCTCGAGCTTTGCGATATAAATGGATTCTATGTCATAGATGGATAAGTGTTGCTGCTTTTAATATTGCGCTCACTTAGTACTTACAAAAAACATAGCAACAGGGTTTTTATGCGTAATTATATACATACATACATATGTATGTACATAAATATTTAGTCTGTTCCAATAGCAGTCCGGTTTACAGGATTTAGTCAGAACTTACAGGAAGTCGTTCCTATTGACATAAAACCTGTAGGTGGGAACACTTTTGAGAGAGAAACTGAGCAACTGTTCCTAGTCAGAAGTTACAGGATTTAGTCCCGAGTTTTTTTCCTGTAAGTTCATGAAAAGTGTCAAACGATCAGCTGATTTACATTTGCAAACAAAAACAGAAAGCGGTGAAAGCAAAGAACCTTATATATGTAAAAAAAATGGAAGCTAACAACGAAATATTTGAATATGTATAGATTTTAATAATTATTTAGTGATATTTCAGCCAAATCAGTGTTGTACCAATGACATGTAAACAAACCACTGTTCTCCCAGAGAACGTTAAATACAGAGAAGCAGCAATTACGAATAGCATACATAGCATAGGAGATACAATTTTGTTAATTTGTATCAATGTTAAGTACTTTGGCTTGGATTTTCTTTTTCGTTGCATTGATTTAATAAAAAAAAAGATGAAAATTCTTGGTTAAATTAATGAAAATTAATTTTCGAAAATATATGCCAGGGAATGCTTTAACTCCAAAACGTAGATTTGTTATCTAATAAATATGTTAAAGCTATGCAATTAGGCAAACTCAGTGGTGATTTGCCATCGGCATTTGGGTCGCAAAAATCGGTTTTTTTAACGATTCTTATTGTAGTTGCTACGCTATTATTAATGCAACAAATCCCAGTTTTCTAGCTGCCTTAGTTTTTTCACAAACTCACTTTAAAGATGGACGCATAACAAAAAAAAATGTACAAAGTAATGCACTTGTTAACTTCAAAGTTGTTTTTGAGTTTTACTACAATACTCGTAGATATTATTTGTAAATAATAGTTCTGGAGTCAAATGCAAATCCATTTCCCAGGCATGCGCATATGGATGCTTGTAGTATATACAGATGCGATCAACTAATTAGCAACGAGATTCAAAATGATATTGTTTGCAAATTATATTTATTTATTTATTTTTAATAATTTCGTTTAAAATATAATTCAATCTATAACAGAAACCCCAATAATAAAAGTTTAAAAGCTTGCACAAATTGCAAAAAAATTTATCAAACTTCAAAAAATTGTTATACAAATTTCAAAATTTTTAATTCGAATATTTAGAAAATTTTTGGGTATACAGCTTTGTAGTCCATTCAATCAAGTACACTAAAGTCCAAGTTTCTAGTCGTTAAAAATTACCGTTGATTTTTTAGAATTTTTTTTTGTGGAGGGTGTTCGCATTTTCTTCCATATAACACATGAACACAATTTTTTTTGTATGGAAAAAAAACAGCAACACCCCAACAAAAAAATCAAAAAAATCAACGGTAATTTGAAACTTGCACTTTCTTATACTATAATTGAATGGACTACAATACTGCATACCCGAAATTTTTTTAAATATTCTAATTAAAAATTTGGATGACCATTTCTTGAAGTTTGATTCGTTTGTTTGCAATTTGTTAAAGCTTTTAAACTTTTATTATTGTGGTTTCTATTACAGATTGAATTATATTTTAAATGAAAATCATTAAAAATAAATAAACATAATTTGCAAACAATATCATATTGAATTTCGTTGCTAATTAGTTGATCGCATCTGAATGTATGCATGTACGTACAAAATGTACGAGTATTGCTTTATTAAATGCAAACTTATGCGAAAATCTAAATATTTCGTAAACGTAGGGTTAATATTTTCGCGCACGTGCCAATCTGGTATCGATTCCCAGAAATTGATAATTTGTGTTGCCAGGAGCGGCGAGGCGAAGACGAACCCGACCAATCGTACAATTGTATGTACATATATATGTTACATACATACATACATTACATATGTATGTACATATTTACAAATGCATGTGTACATACGTGCATATTTATGCGTTTGGCCTTTTGTATTAATAGAAAATTTGATTGCAGAAATAATTTTAATGAAATTAATTTTACAAATACATTTGTACTATATAATATTAAGCTTATTAATTAATATCGGTATTTTGATAAAAAGCCATAATTTGTTAGACACACATACGTACATACACAGGCAATCAAAAGTGAGTGCATGGTGTTTTTTGTTTAATATTTACAATGTTTTTCAAGTAAATTTTTTTTGTTATTTTTATATAAAAATATGGTTCATGCTTTAATCGAAACCACATAAGTCAAACTTTCAAAATTTATACAGAACGTAGAAAAATTCAAAAAATTTTCATCTAAATTTTCTACTTTTTAATCTAAATTTTTAGAAAGTTTTGGGTACGCAGGTAGATTGGTTATGTATGTAATTCTAGTGAACCAAGCGAAAGTTTTAAGCGGGTAAAAATTCGCGTTAATTTTTAATGAATTTTTTTCCGACGTATTTTGCGGTTTTATCCATATAACAGGTGTAATTTATAAAATATAGTGTTTATATTTTTTTTTTACAAACGGTCTTGCGCATTTTATTCTACAAGAAATTCGCTTTTATGTATATGGTAAAAAGTACAACAAGCCGTCGGCAATAAACAATCTTTAAAAATCGACGCGATTTTTAAGCCGCTTAAAACTTGCACTTGCTTTTCTACCGATATATTATTCTAAAAATGCAGATTAAAAAGTTCAAAATTTAGACCACAATTTGTTGAATTTTTCTAAGTTTTGTTAAAAGTTTGGCTCATGTGGTTTTGATTAAAGCATGAACCATATTTTTATAAAAAAAAAAATAACGAAAAATTTTTAACCGCGTGCAGAATTTGTTTATTTGCATATGTGCATACATATAAATGCATCTACATATGTACATATATGTATTTACAAACATTTTTATGCGTTTGTCTTTTAGCGTGTTTATAATTTTTTTAATGAGACTTTACTGATTGTTGACCAAAATATGGTTTACAATTGGGTGGTTCCAAAGGTGTCGTACTTGTCGTATTGTTGTATGTTGTAAAGTTTTTAACGGCTAAATAAATGTTTAGAGGACTTGAAATCGCCACCAACTATTTTTTAATTGTGTGAAATTTCATAATAAAACTTTTGTGTTAGCTTGCGAATTCCTTAAATATAGTTTTAGCCGTTTAAAGTTTATGACACACAACAGTACGACAGTATACAACACCTTGTGAACTCCCTAAATATCCTCACGCTGTTAAAAAATGGTGAACTTCTAGAGCAATCAATGTTAAAAATTTGACGTGGTGAACTTGTAGAGCATTTCTGATCTATTACAAAATACCAACGAGTAGCGTGTTGCTGCTTCTCTGTATTTCACGTGGTTCTCCTTTTACTCTCACTTGAGAGAGTAAAATTGTAGTTTGACAGTTACACAGGTTTTAGTCCGAAGTTCAAAGGAAGATACTAATTCATATACAAATGTAAGTGTTAACAGCAATGTTAATTGCTCCTTGTACATACATATGTAATTGCCTACATTAAACATATAAAAAAATCCCAAAATTTTCATCTTTACACATTCTTGTCTCTGGCATGCGGGGGACGATATGTACTTGCCGATTTGTTGTACAAAAATTATTTAAAAAGCAGACGTCTCTGTTGCTCAGCAAACCGGTTAATCGTTTCTGCAATTATTTCACATTGATTCTCTAAAACAAATTTTCGATGTATTCTTAAAATGCGTAAACCTAAAGGTAAATTTTATAGGAAATTAAACTAACAATTTATTAAAACTAGTAGTAACCCCCGAAATACCGAGTTCTTAGCTCAAAATTTATTTAAAGAACTTCGTGAAATTAATCTTGTATTGCTAGACACCTGATAACCCAGGATAATTTTTAAGTTCTTAAAAGACATTACTCTACTCTAAGGTTCGTGCAGTGGGCCATGAGAAAACCGTCATCTTTAAGGTATAGTTCAACCTTTCACAATATCTGGTATTAGTCTTAATCTGAAACGCAAAAATCATTGAAAATTGGCGCCGTTTATGGTGAAAAGCATTTAATATCACACTTTCAAACTAAAGCTTTCTTAACCCTAGAAGCCTAATCTATTTGGGAGTAACGTAAAGCCTTAACATACGCGGTAGAGGCGTATGTACTTAAAAGATAACCTGTGAGCTAAAATATACTTAGTCCTGTCTTATTTTTTTTAAAGAATATTGCAGTTGTGAGTTTGACTAATAATAAAACATAGTTTTATTAATAAAAACTATAACCACATTTATTTAAAACAACAAAATAAAAAGTAAATTTTGTGTTAAAATTAAAAAAAGACCCATTCCGTATACGCCTCTCAGACGTAGGTTGTATTTTAGGGTTAACCCTTTCAGTACAAAAATTCAACCACTGGTTCTAAAAAATTTTAAATATGTATACCTGCTAATTTTGGATCGTTCATTTTAAAAATCACATACAAAAATGTGTAATGCTTTGAGGTTTGCGGTCTCTAATGATCAGTGATATCCTAGGTGTTTAAAAAAGAAAGGGATCTCAGCTATTCTTATTTTTTGCTTTCGTGAAATATATTTCAAAACTATGAATTATACCTAATAACTTTTCCGAATCTCAATTCCATGGAAATATGGTTAATATTTTTCAATAGATTATATTACTCACTATCGACTTTTCTGCCGCTTTTTACTTTTTTGACAAACACGGTTAACTGCAACTGCTGCTTGCACTTTTGTTTGATATATAGCTCAATTCTGTGGCTGCTACAGATCGGCCTAACTAACTCGTATGACTGAGCAATTATATATAGATACTAAAGGCCTGAACTACAAAACATAGCGACATGTAACACATCATGCAAATGCCAGTTTATATCATGTCGCTTATACATGTTTGAAAGTGATATATGAAGACATGGCCGAATAAATTCAAATCAAATCATGCATCAAATTTATGCATGTCAACAAAAGGAACACATGCGACATATTCAGCATTATTATTTACATTGTATTTCATAGCTCAAAGAAGTACAGGCTAGGTTAAGTTAAGTTAACGCCACGAGCAGGTTACGAAATTTCGAATGCGGCTAATTTTGATCCCTGAGAGCTCAGTGTTTATTCAGAAGCGCGAGCCAAAATGCTTCCATATTAGCCTCGCGAAGGTTGGACAGTCCAAAGAAAGTATGGAGATGATTCCACTTCATATTCCTCTTGACAGATGATACAAAAGAATTAGCCGAGATTCGTAGTTTCACCGCATGAATACCAATCGCACAATGGCATATCAGAACCGCCATCACTAGCCCTTGAGAGGTAACGTGTGCAGAGAAACGTCTTCTTTTCCTTTTTTATGTAACAAAAGGACCCGGTTTCCCTTAGCCTAATAGCAGTTCGCGCTGCTACAATTCTGTCTGCAATTCCCGCCGGCGCCGTGTTCAACATACGTATGTTAAGCGCCAGTGTAGGTATGGTTCCCAATACTCCGCTAATTCCTGTTTTAAAAGTGTAGCCCTTTCTAGTGGGTTTCACCAGACAAGGGCTCCTTGAAACAATATAGGCTTAAATCTGGTTTCCTAAAGCTAATGAATTAATTTGGGCGAGAGACCCCACCTTTTACTGATAGCTCCCCTTTAGCAGCCACCGTTGATCGCCTACCTAGTTCAGGTAACCTTGAGCCAGATCAAACACGGTGTATATAAATCGTCCCTTAACCAAAAGTTTCACATCATCTACATAGGCGATCACCCGACAGCTCACTTTTTCCAGTTGCACTACAGGGTCGTTTACAACCGCAATCCAGAGCAGGGGAGAGAGAACACCACTTTGTGGAGTGCTCCTATTGACTCTGTCCTAAGTGCAGACTCGCCCCCACTACGCCGCGACAGCTCTAACACGAAGTAAGCTTATTAGGTTGGTTTCAACCCCAAGATTATGAATATACTTGACTACTGCCTCTTGAGTGACATTGTTGAAGGCCCTCTCGATATCGAAGAAGGCTCCAACTGCATAATCTTCATGCGTGAAGGCTTCCTCTGACCACTTTACCAATGTGTGTAGGGCGGTATAAGCACATATAAGCCCTTGACTGATAGTCACGAGGAATCGCGTTTCTTATGTACAGGTACAGGTCTCTCTAGCGTTTTTATCAAACCCGAAGAGACTGATAGGCCTAAAATCCCTAGGGGAAATATGACAGCCTTTTCCGGCCTTCGGGATGAACGCAACACTGACTACCCTTCAAGCCATGGGGATGTACCCGGTCCTCACGCTGTTCGCATAAATAGGATCCAACCAATTGCACGTCATCTTCAGAGCCCTTTGCAGCTGCGCAGGTATGATGCCATTGGTCCCCGATGACTTTAATAGTTTAAACAAGACCGGGGGAGATTCTGCAATGAATTAGCTATTTTGGAATCGCTATTGCACTCTTTGACGCAAAAGCATATATATCATGCGTAAAAAAGTGCTTAGCAAAGTGCGGATCTTTTTACTTTCTCCTTGCTTAGAATATTTTTGCTCTTTTTACTTTTTAAAATAAATATTTCATACATATTACACGTATACATACATATTTTACATACATGCATCTATACAGCGTGGCGACGAATAACTGTTACCCAGTTTTTTTTTTGAGAAATAAAAGGGTCCTTTATAAATTTTGCGAAAAAAGTATTTTATTGTTAATTTTCCACAGAATTTACTTTAGTTGTATTAGTTAGTTTTTAAATTTTAATCCTTATCTACATTTGCCAGCAGTGTAAACTTTGAGAGAAAAGTTCATTTGGCACGCAAGTCTTTTTCAGGTGTATTTTTTCTTAGGCTTTGTATAAAAAAAGTACAAAAAAGAAAAAAACTGTATAAGGTTGGTCGAATGAATGGCCGTCCTAGTCACCAGTCCCGAGTCTATTAGATTTTTGAGTATGAGGCCTTATTTTGGACAGAAGGGGGAGTATAAGGGACTCAAAATGGAGAAAATTAGCCTATGGTTACAGAAGATATGGAACAAATTAACTGA
>NW_016159605.1:78618-81313 GCF_001687245.7 Rhagoletis zephyria
AAGTATTATTATGCGTTCCAGCTTTTAAGGTATTTCGTCTAAGTATATGTATGTATATTGCATTTCTGTAGAACAATGATTCACCCACCCATTTTGAAATTGCCACCAACTATACTGTAAAGCTTCTAGGACAGATTCACTATAGAACCGGGTCATTGTTGCCGTCAGGGAGTGAAGAGGAAAATATTCTTCATTTCATTTATTTCGTTTTGCGAATAACTGTGCTATGAAATGCTGCACAGTTGGAGAATTTCTTCACGGATATGACACTTTCCTTAGGATATTTAGAGCGGAAATTGACCACCAAACCATAATCTAAGCAGATGAATGTGCCAATGAAAATCGTAAACGTGAATTCTTTGTGAAAATGTTGGACCAAAAAGTTTCAATAAAAAAATAAAAATTTTGGGCGGGACGAAGTTCGCCGGGTCTGCTAGTATTACACAAATAAATACATATTTTAGCCCACAGCAATTTGCCAATAAGAAAACAGCTGATCAAGAAGAGCTGGCTGGAATTTACGCAAATCCCTAAAGTGAATTTGATGGTTTGGAAGTTGAAATAGTAAAATGCGACTAATTAAACTTGAAATAAGTAATTATTCGTTTAGTCAGTGTACTGTGTCAGGATAAGAATTCAGGATTTGTTTTCTTAGTTTTCAAATTTATACTTTTTTCAGGTCTATTCTGTGCTGGTAACGTAAATTCTATAACCGATAATTAAAGAGTCTGTAAATTTTTAAACCTTTTTCGCATTCTGTGCTCTCTTGTCACCGGTAAATTTGGTTACCATCTCATAAGCTGGTAACACATATTGCCCCGTGAAATATGCAATACAGGAATTTCCAGAAATCTTCATAGCTGAGTTGCTGAATATTTTCACTCACATTTTTTGGTAATAAAATTTTTCGGTCACAAAATCTTCGGTAACGTGCAGAATAGACCAGTTACAAAATTTCTATCAGCTGTTCGTCTAACTTGCAAGATTCTGCAAATTTTCTGTTCTCGTACTATTTTGGATATTTTTCTCTCGAGAACAGATGATGTTTCGCCGGAATTTCGCTGTTGGATATTTTTTACTGGAGATTTTAAACGAACATACCTATTGACTATCCAACATTTAACAGAATTGTTACGAACGGCTTTAATTGACCTAAAACCAGATTTTGAAAATCTCGCCAAAGGGATCTTTTGAATTTTCTTTTATATCTATCTTACGTACAATAGAGTAATAATAAAATTAATGTTTTTCATTTCTAATAATAATTTTATTTTAAAATAAAATTTTTGTTTTTCTTGTTCTTTTTTTGTGGCTCTTTGTAGGTTTTAGAACTTAGATGTGGCTCTTTTCGGCCTCGGCCTTGCCCACCCCTGCTATATACATTTTCATACAAGGCAGGATTAAACAGTATTAAACATATGCTGCAGAAACACAACAGCAAACAACAGCTGAGCTAGGAAGCAATGACATGCTATAACAGTATGTTTGAGATGGAATGACATGGCATAGCAAAGCATGAAATTTTATAACTTTGGCACGATATTTGTAAGTACCAGAATAAGAAGAGATAGACTCATGAAAATGTGTACTTATGTATGTGAGCAGAACATCGAGCTGAGCCGACTTAGGCTTATGGCAACCGAACTTCAGTTGGGTGGCTACTGGCTGAAATGGTTTTACTGATGGCAACTGTAAGCTGGCAACTGAGTTGCTATATTGGCAACTGCATTTTTGCGGCCGATGCGGTAATAATCGAAGATTGTATACCTACATATAAGGTAAACTTCAAAGTCTAGGGGGGAGGGGGGAGGGTGGGGGGCTCGAGCCCCCCTGCCCCTACGTGCCGACGCCCATGCCTACATTATTTATACATGAACTATACATACATATTTGTGTTTTTTTTTAACATAAGAATCAACATTAACGTTAACATTAGCACGTATGTATAATATACAATCAATTTGTATGGAGCGATTTTTTTCAACCTCGTTCCTAGCATATTCGAGTTCTTCATAAAATTCTAAGAAAAAAATTCCTCCAGACCATAGCAATTTCGAGCCTGCGCATTTTTAAAAGAAGATATCTATACATATGGGCAAATCTAAAAAATAGGTACACTTTCAAAAAAAAAAAAATTTAATTTTTAAATTTCTAAGCATACCTATGTTTTATATATCATTTTATTCATAATCTCTTAATAAATCAATTAATATAAGTGTAATTCATTTTCATCAAGCGCTTCAAAAGTTAGACAAGGAATAAACATGAAATAGAAAACAAAAGAATAAGCTGGGTGCAAATTACGCTGTTCAAGTTGTAAACTTTGAGCAAAGATTTTGAAGTTGAACTCGCTTAATTGGGACGTTCTAAATTCAATGGTGTACCCTGTTTTACCAGATTGGCTCCGGTTTTCGAGATAACGGTACTTGAAAATATGATTAAATTTTAACTATTTTATAAATAACTCCGCCAGTTTTGAAGTTATTTTACTAAAATTTTGCACATAACAGTTGTTTAATATTACCTTAATTATTCCTTAAAATTATCAAAATAGGTTCACATTAACATATAGCTCCAATACAACTGATTACTCCGATATGTGTTTTTGCGCTATAATTTTAACTTNAAAATAGGTTCACATTAACATATAGCTCCAATACAACTGATTACTCCGATATGTGTTTTTGCGCTATAA
>NW_016159606.1:0-383 GCF_001687245.7 Rhagoletis zephyria
CCAAAGCGCAAATCGGTGACCAGCTCCACCTCCTCAAACAAATGAGCATCCCCGTGCCTGCGCACTCTACGTCGCAACACAAAGACGAATCTGGCTTTGGCTAAAGGTCCCTCCTTGTGATACTGAGGCCTTTTACGGGGGTTATGAACAATGGCCGTCCTTCCGTGACATGTTCACGGCGGTCTACATAAACCACCCTAAACTCACAAAAGCGCAAAAATTGTACCACCATAGGTACAAAACACACAGTAAAGCCGGCCAGATCGCGAAACAATTCGCCCTTAGTGATGACAATTTCGAGCTGGCATGGGAAGCCCTCCGGTCCTGATATGAGAACAAACGTGTATTAGTGGACAACCAGATTCGAGTTCTAATGAACCTAA
>NW_016159606.1:5699-11143 GCF_001687245.7 Rhagoletis zephyria
GCAGTAGTACCAAGCTGCCACCCATACCAGCACCAAGACCAGCACCCAGGCGTACACCTCAACCAGCACTTCGCCACACGCGGCTGTCGACAGCGGTGTCACCGCCTGACCCGGTCGTCGAACCGCCGCCAAAGAAGGATGACTATCAACAATGCCGATTATGTGCTCGGCATCACGCGCTGCGTGCCTGTCGAGTTTTTCGGGACATGCAACCTGGGCAGCGATACCTTGTCGCACGAGCGCACTTCTTTTGCGCCAATTGCCTTGCATTGTCGCACCAGGGCAAGGAGTGCTCCTCAGCCGCAACTTGTATAGTGTGTGGACAGCTACACCACACCCTCCTTCATGGAAACCCGATACGTTCGAAACCACCAAAGCCGCGCCCAGTAGACAGCCAGCGCGTGAAACCACCAAAGCAGCGCCACGGAGGCAGGAATCGTACGCAATCGTCCAGGCAGCGCCTGCCAACCAGTAACCGCAAGAAGTCATTTCAATCGAAAACCCAAGTAATTAAGCGTAAAACCACCAAGCTCCTGGTACGAAACGCGATCCGTACGTTGAAGGAGATTCAGAGCAGCATAGTCGCTTAGTGCGCCTAGAGGGGGCAGGATGTCCAAGCGGGGTCGCTGTATCTAGCGCTTAGCTTTGTAAAATGCTTAACTTGTAAAAAACCTTTAACTTTGTATAACCAAACTATTTTAAATTGAAATTCCCTTTATTATTCATTTGTATGAAATATCGTAAATGAAATATGAAATGTTAATTAGCATCCTATGGCAACGTCGGTGTCAGCACAATTCAGCACTTTGACATAAGTTTACAGACTCAGCGCTGTATGTATACGTGTATATATCTTTCAACGAAAACCCATAATTTTTCGGTTCAATCAATCCTCTTTTCGTGATCTCACCGGTTTCTGCTTGTTTTTGCGCTTCACCGACTGTGCCATATATATATACATATCATTCGCAAACTTTCCAAATTGCTCGTGGATTTTAAATCCGCTAAATAAATTGTACGTTATCGAAATTGAACTTTTGGCGTGTTATCCTTTGCAAGAAGCAAATCGTAGTTATCACCAAATCTTGTACGTGCGCTAATAGTCTCATCGACACACTTTCGGTAAAATACTTTCGCGAGTGCGACCTAGAACCCCGCCGAATTCCTCGCCGCCAGTTGGTCAACTGCCCAGCGCTACAAGTCGCTTTCCACACCGAGCTGAAGAACCCTACCATACAGCCGAGCCCACCGCATGCTCGCAACCACCCACCGATCATCCAGTTGCCTCCTCGACCGAAAATCCACCAGCCGCCTGCCAGTCAACCGATCGTCCAGCCACCAACGCATCCACCAACAGCCTGCTAGTTCATTAGCCGCCTCCATCCGACCAGTCATACTGCTAGCATCTCCAGCCACCGGCGCTTCCACCAAGTGTAACCCCCAAAGCTACAGCTCAGACGGCTGTAAACGAACCTTTAAACCTTTATAGAAAGTGGTTAGGATTTCGGTCCGGATAAAACATTTGTGGAAAATTTCGGTTCGGTTAACGGTTCAGTTAATTAATAGAAAAAAGCGGTTTTCCGGTTCAAAACCAGTTCGGTGCAAAACTGGTTCACGTCCCTGATTTTTCGTAATAACTCAACTAAAGCGCCAAGTGGCGGATTAAATTGTGAAACTAAACCATCCAGAGACTTACTCAAATACACACAAAAATTTCGTTAAAATCCGTACAACCATTTAGGAGGATTTCACTCACAAACACACCTACAGAAGAATATTAATACATTCACAGATAGCTAAAGGTCGGTAAGTTTGTAGGTCTCACGCCCCCTTTTCATATAGCCCCAATTTTCTCACTGAGTATGGGCTTGATTTCATATATGTACATATATATCTCCATCCGAAGTTCCAGTACTGTACCATGAATACTTTCAGCTATATGGAGGATAAAAATTCGGTTTGAATGGGAGGTGCCACGCCCCCTTTTCCAATAGCTCCCATTTTTCTTCATGAGTATGCGATTGATTTCATATATCTCCATACTAAGTTCCAATACTCTATCATGGATATTTCCAGAGTTATGCAGTATGAAGAATTCGGTTTGTATGGTAGGTACCACGCCCCCTTTTACAATAGCTCCAATTTTTCTCCAAGAGTATGCGATTGATTTCGTATATCTCCATACCAAGTTTTAGAACTCTACCATGAACACTTCCAGAGACATGCATCATGAAAAATTCGGTTTGTATGGGAGGTGCCACGCCCCCTTTTCCAATAGCTCCAATTTTTCTTCAGGATTATGAGATTGATTACTTATATCTCCATACCAAGCTCAAGAACTCTACCATGAACACTTCCAGAGATATGCAGTATGAACAATGTGATTTGTATTGGAGTTGCCACGCCCCTTTTCAAAAAGCTCCAATTTCTCTCCAACAGTATGGGGTTGATTGCGTTTATCTCCGTACCAAGTTCCAGAACTATACCATGAAAAGTTCCAGAGATATGCAGTATGAAAAATTCGGTTTCTATGGGAGGTGCCACGCCCCTTTTACAATGACTTCAATTTTTCTCCAAGAGTATGCGATTGATTCCTTATATCTCCATACCAAGTTCTAGAACTCTACCATAACCACTTGCTCTTGAACACTTCCAGAGAAAAATTTGGTTTGTACGGGAGGTGCCACGCCCCCTTTTACAATAGTCGGAAATC
Organism: Rhagoletis zephyria; assembly: GCF_001687245.7. NCBI lineage: Eukaryota > Metazoa > Arthropoda > Insecta > Diptera > Tephritidae > Rhagoletis > Rhagoletis zephyria. Next base: position 8,413 of record NW_016159606.1, read on the forward strand.
TTCTTCAAGAGTATGCAATTGTTTTCATATATAGCCATACTATGTTCCAGTATTCTACCGTTAACACTTTCAGAGATATGCAGTATGAAACATTTCGTTTGTATGGGAGGTAGCACACCCCCTTTTCCAATAGCTCCAGTTTTTCTTCAAGAGTATGCGGATGATTGCGTATATCTCTGTACAAAGTTCCAGAACTATACGATGAACACTTCCAGAGATATACAGTATGAAAAATTCGTTTTGTATGGGAGGTGCTCGCTCCCTTTTCCAATAGCTTCAATTTTTCGCTAAGAGTATGCGATTTATTTCGTATATCTCCATACCAAGTTCCAGAACTCTACCATGAACACTTCCAGAGATATGCAGTATGAAACATTCGGTTTGTATGTGAGGTGCCACACCCCTTTTTACAATGGCTCCAATTTTTCTCCAAGAGTATGCTATTGATTTTATATATCTCGATACCAAGTTCCAGTACTCTACCATGAACACTTCCAATAGCCCCAATTTTCTTTCAAAAGTATGCGGTTGATTGCGTATATCTCCGTACCAAGTTCCAGAACTACACCATGAACACTTGCAGGGATATACAGTATGAAAAAATTTGTTTTGTATGGAAAGTACCACGTCCCCTTTTGCAATAGGTTAAGGTTTTCTCGAAGAGTATGCGAGTGATTTCGTATATCTCCATATAAAGATCCAGAACTCTGCCGTGAACACTTCCAGAGATACGTAGTATGAATAATTTGGCTTGTATTCGAGATGCCTCGCCCCCGTTTGCAATAGCTCAAATTTTTCTCCAAGAGTATGCGATTGACTTCGTATATCTCCATATAAAGATCCAGAACTCTGCCGTGAACACTTCCAGAGATACGTAGTATGAATAATTTGGCTTGTATTCGAGATGCCTCGCCCCCGTTTGCAATAGCTCAAATTTTTCTCCAAGAGTATGCGATTGACTTCGTATATCTCCATATAAAGATCCAGAACTCTGCCGTGAACACTTCCAGAGATACGTAGTATGAATAATTTTGCTTGTATTGGAGATGCCTCGCCCCCGTTTCCAGTAGCTCAAATTTTTCTCTAAGAGTATGCGATTGACTTCGTATATCTCCATACCAAGTTCCAGAACTCTATTATGAACACTTCCAGAGATACGTAGTATGAATAATTTGGCTTGTATTGGAGATGCTTTCGAAATCGGACTAAAATTACGTTAATTTTTCACTTGGAAAATAAAACCGCAACCATATTAGCGTTTGGTGCGTTGCTTTAAAACGTTGCATCACGTTGCATTTCGTATTCTAGCAGCTGAAGGAACGTATACTAAAAATTTCAGACATGTGCTCACGATTTGAAAGACAAATTTTTTTTCACCAAAAAATTCGAAGATTCTGAAAAATGCCCGTATATTATTTTCTAACTTTTGGTCCATTTATAAAAGAGTGGTATACTAAAAAGTTTTTATTTTATTTTATTTATTTTCTACTTTTTAGTGTTATCTGTATACAGTTTTGCAATATATATTAAAATATTTCAACTTGCAGTGAAAAAAGAACAGAAGACTGTAAGCAAAATGTTTTGTGCTCACGTTTATATAGCAGCACATATGGTAGCAATTAATTCCATTTAAAGAAATGGCGTGTCGTCCATTTATGCTTTAGCGTATGTAGTGCATATTTTTAGGCGCAATACATAACTACTTGCGGTGAGGCGACATCTACCTCTAGAGTTTTGATATGATACCAGGCGACGATGTTGATGCCTAAACTTTTTTATAGGATCTCTGCAAAGCAAAGGTTTTATAGCTAAAAATGGTGTCTGAACACACAACATTGCAAGTTGATAAAAGCGTTGTAAAAATCAATTACGTTTTCAGTTCAACCACGAAAATTTATTAATTTATTTTATTTGTATGATCTTAACTTAATATATATGTATACTTAGGCCGCTGTGGCGGAGTGGTAAGCAGTGCGAGCTTTCACTCTGCATTGCCTGAGTTCAAGTCAAAAAAATTGGTATTTTCTTAACAGCGGTTGCCCCTCGGCGGGCAATGGCAAACCTCCGAGTGTATTTCTGCCATGAAAAAGAGCTTTTCGTAAAATACAATCGCCATTCGGAGTCGGCATAAAACTGTAGGACCCTCCTCTTTACGTGACCACATCAATGCGCTCGCCACAAGGCGGAGGAGAAGCTCGGCTAAACACTAACATATGTGTAAGCGCCAATCTATTATTGTTATTATGAAGGATAAATTATAACTAGAGTGCCAGTTACTGTCGAAATTCGACAGTTTTTCTAGTTTTAGAAGCCTTGGAGAGGTTTTCTAACTTAACACGTAGCAAAACTTATACGGTACAAATTAACTAACCGGAAAATCTTCTGTTGGTCTTTGGAGGACCTCGGCAGGACTTGGAATTGACCCGATACATTCAAGTTTATCGATAAATTTCAATGATTTGATACATATCGATAGTTCGATGAATTTCAAGAACACTAAAATTCGATAACTCAACAAAATTCGTTAACCCGACCAATTTCGATAAATGTGAAATTCGATGGCTCGATAAATTTCGATATCTCAAAAATGTAAAAACTTTGGATACCTTTATAAATTTTTACTTTTGACATCTCGTCATTTTTCGAAAGCTATCGAAAAATTTTGATATCTCATTACACTCAGTTAGCACGATAAAATTCGATAAGCAGTGATAAATCGATAAGCTTATAT
>NW_016159606.1:11204-11673 GCF_001687245.7 Rhagoletis zephyria
TCGATAAGCTTATATAATCTTGAAATTTCGATAAATCGATATATATTGAAAATTCCATAAACTTCGCTTCGTTGAACCAACCAATTTCAGTAGATCAATAATTATCGATAACTCTGTAAGATGAAAGAACCCCATGCATGATCATTCAATAAATATCGATAACTTGATACATTTCTTTAACTTGACAAATTTCGTTAATCCCACATGTTTTTATAGCTCGATAAGTATCCGTAAATTTGGACAACTGTGTTTCTGTGTCTATAAATTTCGACAACTCAGTAAACATTGATCGGTTTGAATAATTCGATACGGTAATAAGCATGGATAAATTTCGGTAATTATAAACTTCGATGATTCGATAAATTTCAGTAACCTTTATGGCTGATTTTATTTCGATTCCTATCGGAAAATTTCAACTCTGTTAACCTAATTCTTATGTATTTCTCATTGTCTCAATTTTCGCCTTTAT
>NW_016159606.1:11924-24859 GCF_001687245.7 Rhagoletis zephyria
ATCAATTATTTAATCGATTATTATACCTATAACAATATCCATTATTGTATCGATAACAATATCGATTATTATTATTGATTATTATATCGATATATATTTAATCAATAACAGTATCGATAACAATATAGATTATTTTATCGATAGCAATATCGATTATTATATCGATAAAAATATCGAGTTTTATATCGATAACAATATCGATCTTCACCTCATCCTTTTCTTCACATTTATCTTTATTTTTGCATATTCCTCTCACCTTTACCTTAAAGTGTTTAGATTTACTTTGATCGTCGTTTTTGCCTGAACCTCTAGGCATCTTTGTTTTTGTTTTTATTATCAAACCGTTAAACCGCTGAGTACCATTTCCATGTGCATTATTCCCCTCGAATTTTACGATTTACTCCCAACCAACTGCCGCTAAAGAAGTTTCACTTCATAAATTCAAGAAATGTTCTTACCATTTCAGTTACCCTAATTCTTATGTATCGGTCATTGTCTCCATTTTCGACTTTATCTTCACTTTTGCCTTCTTTTTTTTTGACTTCATCGTTATCATTTATTTCTTCATCTTCATATTTATCTTTATTTCGAAGCTTAATTTCAAATGTGTAGTGAAGCAACAGGCGAAACATGTCAAATTGAACATGTTGCAGCAACATGTATACACAATTCGAAAATGTTTAAACGACGGTTTTGGCCGTAATTTTCAACCAATTGTGAAACCATAAAAACTCTGCTCAACTACGGAAAAATGCCTTTCCAACGGTGTTCTTGGTTTTGAAATCGGTTCGGTAGAATCGCCAAACGAACGGAGACAAAATTTATGTTAGCGTATTAATATATAGATATCATTCCAACAACACTTTGAATCTTTACCTGACATTTACGGCAATTTTCGATCTTTCCAGGATTGTGACATAATTCGTATAATATTACATGACCACAGGGAATAAATAGAATTTCGCACGGATTTATTGTACAGTTTATAAAAATTTTGAAATGTATATAATTTGGAACTCCTTGAGGCTCGTAAGAAGTGTTTGATTTCGAATTTTCCTTAGAAAACCCGGTCAAGTTATCTTTCAATTCGCCCTCAATTTCGATGTCCAATTCGTCTTTTTCATAGTTTTCTTATGAATTTTTCTCTATTACCTTTTTTAAAGCCACCTTCGATAAAAACTGTTCAATATTTATTTGGTCCTCTAACAATAACTTGGAGGACTTATCGACCGATCTTGACCGGTATCTGATAACCGTCATTCATAACTTGCAAAAGATGGGTGGAAATGGCATCCTCTTCTGAGATTAAAAGCGAAAGAAATTCCCGTTAATAGGAAAACGTTTTCCCATTGCAGCATTAGATTTCTTTAGCCGAAGGGTGCGCATTTTTAAAATGAAAACCGACAGTTCATTAAACATTTTCTAAAAATAAAGCACGAAATTAAAATAGACCATGAGTAGTCATGCCAGTTCCACCCACCGGTTTTAAATAATAGCTTCGAAAATATTCAAAAATTGGCTACATTTATTTAAAACTATTGAAGTTTATGGCTTGTGCTACTAAAATATTGTAGCCATCTATTATTTTACCTCGTGGAAGAAGTAATAAACACAATAATCTCATATGGATCGTCTTGGATTTCGGAGCATTGACCATTATGCAAAAAGTTTTAAGCGAGAATACCTAATTTTGCGCAGGACTTCCAGTTTTGGCACAGAAATTTAAGATTTTTTAAGGAGTTCAGCAATTTGTGCAGTGAGCGACTCATTGTAGTTCCATGAATCAGATCTGAAGAAGTAATGTCAGACTTTACTTCCATGGACCAAAAATCGATCGATGTAAGTAATTGCACGACATAACTTCCAGCGAACTTAGGTCACGATTCGGTGGAAGTTATATCCGTTGAAGTTATGTCGAAACCCCTCATTTACTACGTTTATGCGTAGGCGAATTCATGATATAATTTTAAGAAATTGAATGGAAACTAAGTGCATTTCATGATTTCAATTGTACACGAAATGGAGTTTATGCACTGAGTTTCTACTCAAATTCATGAAATGATTTCGTGAATTGGCCTACGCATAAACGTGGTAATTATGCGTATAATTTGTTATGTAATTTTATGTATTATAGACCCACGACATAATAAGCGGACATATCCTATAAGCGGACATATTCTAAAGAAAGAATAATTTTTGGGTTTTTCCATACAAAATGCGCTCCCATACATGGACTTTCCGATAAACGGACGCGGGCACTCAAACATGTCTAGCCCTTGCGTGGGCACCCAGTTCTGCGTAGAAATATTGAACATAAAACGTTTTCTTTAAAATAAACTAACTGTCCAATCAAAATGATATTTCACTGTTGCCTAGCCAGGATTGTTCTACGTAAATTTACAAAAAAATAATTTTTTTTTTCTGTATACTCCACATTCATATCTCTGGTATGGCCAGACTTCATTACTTTTTGCCACGTTTATTTCAGAAATATTTGTTTTTCTTTTATTAAGTTTTGATTTCGATCATATTCTAACAAGTTCCTTGTTGACACAGCATTGCAGTTTTTTCGACAACTCTTACTATTATTACAACAAATTATGCGGTGGGTTTCGTCGAAGGCTGAGGTGAGCTCTGCCGATCCAAAGTCCGGCGAAGGTCCCACTAACCCCCACCAACTAAAACATAATATTCTCGTGTATTTAATTCGAGTACACACACAGGCGCTATGATTAGGGTGCCGGCAACCTTATGTCCAAAGAGAAGGAGCTGTCGACGGATGGCGTCCGTTTGTTGTCGAGAGGTCGGGTCGAAGTATATGACGAGTCAACTGACAAGTAACGGTGAGAGTGCTGGCAGCACAACGGGTGGCTTTCGACAAGGGCGAAATGACTGGTGATCAACGGTGCGTGCGGTAGCAGCGCGGCGGGTGACTCTCAGCAACGGTAAGGGCGCTAGCAGCACGGCGGGTGACTCCCAATAACATCAGGGAGCCTGGTGAGCATTAGGTGCACAGCAGAATGGCGGAACGACTCTCAGCGGTGACGAATGGCTCTCAATTGCTGCGGAGTAGCAGTAGCGGCGCAGCAGATGACGCCTACCGACTAGTTAAGCCAAATGCTTTCCTAGCAAGACTGACTCGCCTGCGCACTTGTTCAGCCTTTCATACTCGTGGTGCTCGATTTGAGAATCCGTCGTGCGCGATGTCCCGATTGTAGTTGGCGAACGAAGTGGCCGGTGTGCTGCTATCAGTGTTTTGCCTGATGCTGTATACGTGTTCCGAAGAGTGCATATATATATATATATATATATATATATATATATATATGTATATATATATAAATATATATATTTTTATGCAAGGAGAACGCATCGAAAGCCTAACACCCGTAGAGTGGAACTTAAATCCGAACTAAAACTCCTTGTCTGTCCGCTGTACCGTATACCCCCGATGAGTAGTACCTCCGATTTCTGCTCGGCCAGACTCAGTCCCATGGGTTCCATCCAGACGGCAATCGTCGCTACTGTAATCTCCGCTATCCGTTCCGAATCTTTAAGATATTTTGCAGCCACTACGACTGCGATATCGTCCGCAAACCCTATAATTTTTCGCATCTTTAGGTACAACTAATTTTAAGACGTCATCGTATACTATGTTCCATAGCAACGGACCTAGAACTGAACCCTGTGGGACTCCGTCTGGGACCTTATGCCTTACTACGCCCGCTTTTGTCTCACACAAAATGATTCTGTCGCAGAAATAGCTGCAAATGAGCTTAATTAGATACGCGGGAGCCTCAAACTTCTGGAGCGATTCGAGTATTTTATGTGAGTTTGCCGAATTGAAAGTATTTTTGGCATGTAGGGTGACGACAACGCAGTATTCAATTGTACCGCCTTTCCATCGCTTTCCGGCTATTGCATTCACCGCAATGGATTTTACCAGACGTACTGCATCGATGATAGAGCGTCCTTTCCGGAATTCAAACTGATTTGGTGCAAGACCACTCGTCGATGTATCAATGGCCCTGGTGATACGATTTGCTATAATGCGCTCCAGGATCTTCCCCACCGTATCAAGCATACAGATCGGACGGTAAGCAGCTGGATCGTCTGGAGGCTTATTGGGCTTCGGCAGTAAAACTAGGCGTTGGACCTTCCAACGTTTAGAAAAAACGCCCATCCTTACGCAATGATTTGCTTGACCTTAGTTTGTCGGTTAAACAGGAATCTTTATTTACGGTTGATGGATGGCTCGTTTCCAATGGATGGTGGCAAGAAAGTGGCTGACTTACGTGTAATGATTTTGTATTACCGGCTTATGGTGACTCAATTGCTGTCAAATGAATAGTCCAGATGATGCTCACAACTTCTTTATTCTACGCAACAACATGGCTGGGGATTTGCCGGAAGGAATGTGACGGCGCCTTTTGCCTCTATTGACTCGATACAAGAAAAATGGCTTTTTACAGTCAGCCTTTTTCTTATATTTGCTTGGACGCAGTCGATTTCGCTTTCCACTTTCCACGGAGGGGTGAGTATCGACTCCCCGAATGTTGCCAGCTTTTAATACCCTTTAATTACTTTGTTGTAATTCCGTTCTTGCGAGGGCTGATGAGTGTGATTCGCTCCGTGTCCAATTCCAAAAAGAAATATATTTTTCTAGCCTCGTGGTATGTGACCACCGATTCTTTTATCGTATGTCAGTGTGGGCATTTTCATAGTGGCCATGTCAATTCGTGTCTATACTGATATAATGGTTGGAATAACTATTGGTTACGTACATTCATCTGGCAATCCGCCCATTTTAAAGTTTAGCTTTGACGGTTTTGTTATGTTTACATTTCTCATAATCGTTTTTGTGTCTATTATTTGGCCAATAAAAATAATAGATGATTATCCCCCTCTCATCTTCAGCGACACGTTAACAAAGAAACCTGTGGAGCGTTTAGTAGGGATATGAGAATGGTGGTTCGAATGCGATTCACGGCCTGGACGTTAGGGGTTTACATCGAAATCGTTCTACATGATCTTCGTCAACCCCATCCTGACTCGTTCAGTTCGCCTCTGAGCGCATATGTATGTACACATGTTCCGTCTTTACTATTTAGTTCCAGTACGCATTACATAAGTTACGGTAGATGAAAGGCATTGGTAAATGATTTGGTTATGAATCTTTTCTTGTTTGCTTTGATCGATTTACTAGCAATGTACTGAGGATATAATATAACAAAACTATGGATATAACAAAACTAAACTTAATTAATTTATTCAACCCGGGTACCCTGTAATAAGGCAGAATCAATCAATCAGTATGGGGGCCCGCCATATATTCATCGAAATTCTTGAGAAGGCGAATGTATTGAATAAGTTAACGTGTTGTGATTAAATCGGCGGAATAATTGCCAAGCACTCGGTGTTTAGCATCGATCAGTTCATATGAATTCGAACCAAGTTTCCGTGAAACATAGGCTCTAATTTTTGGTGGGGCTAGTTTTTGTGCATAGCCCTCTCCGGCCACGGACTGTTTAGGATTGGGAATGTACACTTCCGAGCCTATCTCGAAATGGCGTTCTCTTTTGCGGGTCAATGCCCGTTGTGCGGTTTGTTGATATTGTTCGAACTGTTTGTCTCGAATTTCATCAGCCAGAACTTTACGCTGTTCCACATCCTGTGTATGGTATGGATTTACATCCAATAATAATTTATATTCGTTTCCATCTTTCACATATTCACGACCAGTGTGCAGGAAATATGGCGTGTAGCCCGTGGCTGAATGCACTGAAGTGTTAATATCATGAATAACACGAGAAAGATGGTTTTCCCAGGAGGAATGTTCAAGAAGGTCAGCCATGTGAGCACGTAATCCAAGTTTAATGCTTTTGTTTGTCGCCTCGACCTGATTGGCTTGTGGATGGTACAAAGGCGTTTTCATGTGTTTGATGTTATAATCGGCGCAAAGCTTTGCGAAAGTTTGACTGATGAATTGAGTACCATTATCTGATATAATGAGTTCGGGGCAGCCATTCACCGTGAATATATGTCGAAGATAATTGACTACGGATATGGCGTTTGCATTTTTCATGGGCTGCGCCCAGACATATCGCGAGTAACAGTCGATGGCTACGAAGATCCATTGGTTACGATTTTTAGACATGGACAGCTTACCGACGAAGTCAATTGATAATTGCCTACCCGGTCGTTTTGGTTCTCTGTATTCACCGTGAGGTGTTTTGGTGCTCTCGTTACTTGGTTTAATGCGGTGGCATAGTTCACATTGCCGAACGTACTGGTAAACGGACTCATACATGTTTGGCCAGTAATAGCGTTGTGAGATACGTCTATAAGTTTTCCAAACACCCTGATGCGAATGTTGGTTATGATTTTCATCGAGGACTTTTGCTCTGTCAGTAGATGGTACACAAAGTGTCCACAGTATTTCCGCACTTTTATTGGTAAATTTCAATCGATGATATAGAAGGTTGTTCTCGATTTTATATCTATCTAATGGTTGTTTTGAGGCCATGGCATGCATTTTGTTGTACCATTTATCGCACGTGTTTGGGTCAATGTTGATTACGGATGTGATTGGGATACGATTAACGTGAAAATTACTTGGAAGGCCAATTGGATTTCTACGAACGGTGTTGAGAAGAGAAAAAGAACGAGATAAGGCGTCAGGACGTTCCAAATGTTTTCCTGGCTTATGAATAAGTTTGAGATCGTATGGTGATAATCGGATCGCCCAACGACATAAACGGCCAGTTGGATTTTGAGAGTTTATAGCCAGCGCAAAGCTGCATGGTCCGTTACCACAACCAATTCACGACCCTCAAAATATGGACGGAACTTTTCGACCGCTAAGAGAACGGCTAGGCATTCCCGTTCAGATGCTGTGTAATTTTGTTCGGCTTTCGAGAATTTCTTAGAAAAATACTGAACCACACGTTCATTCCCATCATGTTCTTGTACTAGAACAGCACCCGCTGCGATAAGCGAGGCATCGGTATAAACCTTGAATGGTTTTGAATAATCGGCCATAGTCAGAACGGGAGTGGTAGTTAAACACTCTTTGAGTTTGAGAAAGGCTTGTTCAGCAGCGGTATTCCATTCAATGGGTCCTTTTCGGTTTCCTTTATACAATTCACAAAGGGGAGCTGTGATCTCCGAAAAATTTGGAATAAATTTAAGGTACCAGCCTGCTGCACCAACGAACCGTCTGACTTCTTTCGCCGTTTTGGGCCGTGCAAATTCAACAAATTCCAATCGTTTACAACAAAAATTCGATTTGGATGTTGAGATGGTTAAGCCGGCCCCCGCCAGATGTTTTGCAACAATAGCCAATATCTTAACGTGTTCTTCAAACGTCGAAGTGCAAATTATGAAATCATCGACATATGCGAATGCATGTGGAACCAAATCACGGAAAATTTTATCAATGAGAATGGCTAATGTGGCGGGTGAATTTCTTAACCCCATCGTCATGCGACGAAAAGCATAAAGTCTGTTACCGAATGCAAAAGCGGTTTTCAGTTGACTCGATTTTGCCAAAGGAATTTGAAAGAAAGCTTGAGACAGATCAATACTGGTTAGGTATTTAGCTGACTTTAGTCGTGCTAAAATTTGGTTAATATCCGTATTTGGATATGCATTTGGAATGGTAATTTTAGTCAGCTCTCTCGCGTCCAAGCACACGCGACACGTTCCGTCTTTCTCCTTTACAGCCAGAATTGGTGACTGCCAAGGGCTTTCTTCGATGGTCATAATAATGTCACGACTACGCATTTTACCCAATTCGGCTTGAACTTGTCAATCTACATATGGCGATACTGGATACTGGCGTTTCATGACGGATTTTGCATCACCCGTATCAATTACGTGTTCGATCTTATTAGTGACGTTTAAAGGACCAGACTCAGGAGTTGGATTAAAAAGTCTGAGAACGGCGTCCAACATTTGTCTTTGATCTGGGGTGAGATTATGTGGAAGGCTGACGCTCGTTATTTTTGGGGTATCTAGTTCACCCTCTAAACCGAGTGTGGAAGCGTCAATTGGCTCCAGAAATCGAATTATCGGCGAGACCAATGGATGTTTTGGTAGGTTGTAACTGTCCCCATTTGTACTTCTCATAAAATGTTTGTGAAATGACTGTGACTTCGGCTCCACCATCGAGTAAAACTGCACGAGACTGGTTGTTAACCGTAATCGTGAGATAATCGCGACATTCGTTCGGCATATTATAAGTCAAGCATTTTTCTGAGATAAAGAAAACATCGCGGAGTCGTGGTGGGTTAACTTTGTTGTCTCCGTCTTGATTGTGATTAGGGACTGTAGCTGAAGTAGGTTTGGTAATTGGTGGTGTTCGTTCAGAACATTGGGTTGATGGTTCTTTGCCATCCCTTTGAGTTTGATTATACTCGTTAAGAATCAGAGTAGAATTATTACTGGAATTCGGTCCTGAAGATTTGTCGATTTGTAGAGGGACTTCGGTCGAATGAGGATTGTTAGAGACAGTGGATTTAGAAAAGGTTGTGGATTCTGAGTACGATGGACCACTATTCCAAATCGACTCCCTTACGCGTTTTTTGAACACGGGCATTGATCAGACGTAACCCCCGGTCGTGTAAATTTGTAGCAGATCACCCTATTCGGTTGGGTTCGACACTTTTTGAAGTGATGGCCCCACACGAGACATTTTGCACATCGTACATTTTCGTCGCCCTCAACAGCGAGAAATGGGTCGACGATAGTTCCTACTTTCGTATCATTCCCCTTTGAATTTTTGTCTTTTTTATAATCCTCGACTGGTTTCGAATACCTACGTTTCTGAGATGCTTTAATTGGTTTCTTTTGCTTGTTCACGTATGCATATTCCCTGTCATCGGAGTCGGATCCAGGAAACGAAGCGGTATATTCCGAATGTGAAGACTCATCCGGTGAATCATGTATTGCCGAAATTTCCCGTGGCGCTGATCGCTGTCCATCCGAACGGGTTCTTTCCGGACGGGGTGTGGCAACAATGAACGAATGTGGTGCAATTCGCTGAGCGAACTCACGCAATTTCTCCAACGTGTGGACTTGTCGAATGTGGACGAGTTCACGAAGATGATCGGATAAGGTACCAATGATGATATCGAGGTGGCCCCGTTCATCCAGACAACAGGAATTACCCTGCAGTTGGAATGTCAAGTCATCGATATGTTTCAGCAGTGTTTGCGAACGTGGATCGAATTTAATCTGTGCATATGACATTATTACTTGGGTCCGAGTATGTTTGTTGAGGAAACGAGCACGAAGTTTCGTGCAAAAATCTTGATAATCTCCGAAGTTTCTCAGTTCGGTGAAGTACTATTGTCGAGCGGCCCCCGTGAGTGTGGGTACCAAACGCGTTACCAATTCATGGTCAGGTACTCCAATCTTATATCTAAATGAGCCAATAATAGCCAAATAATCTTCAACCGATAGAAATTTTTCGTTCACATGAACGCCATCGAATTGAGCACGTCCCATCCATGATGGTAAGCCTCTGAATTTCCTATCCATTGCATCCGCTTGGGCAGATTCGTCGAATATAGTGGCTTGCTTTGGTCGTGATTGTGGTGGACCGGATAGCGAATAATTCGGATATAAATGAGATGGTTGATTAATTGGTTCTTGGATATATGACGTTCTAAGACCACGGTAGGTATTGATCGTTTGAGTTTGTAAGGTTGAAGGACCACCCAAAGAACCATGCGGAGGATCCACCGAGGGTGGTATTCAGGTATAATTCCAGGTCGTTGGCATGGTTTGGTTCATATCACGAACGTCAGGAATTTGTGTCTGCAACTGAATCCGATCACGGATCATTTGCTGTTGCATCTGTGTTTGGGCTCTCAGCAACTCAGACACCATTACAGACAGTTGTAAGGCAGTAATTGTACAATTAACGGCGATTTAGTGAACCTACAAACTCCTTTTCAATTCTTTAATTACTTTTTTCTGAAGACTTAATGGCTATGATAGTTGAACAAACTAATTTGTACTACACTGGTAAACATCCGGAGAGACCAGGTTCTTTCACCGAATCTGACATAAGACAGTATCGGCATTGTTTTGTATATGTCACTTGTTCATATGCCCAGCGTTAGATCTTATTGGAGTGATGAGCTTGGATTTACTCCAATTAAAAGCACAATGTCAGTAAACCATTTTGAAAGATTGCGAGCGCATATTCATTTCAATGATAACTCCAAATTTGTACCAGTGAACGAAGCAGGTCACGATAGACTTTACAAAATAAGGCCACTAATAGAAAAACTAAACCTGAAATTCCATGGGACTCCTTTGGAAGAACATCTTTCTATAGACGAGCAAATGTGTTCGACAAAAGTTAGACACTACATGAAACAGTACATGCCGATGAAACCCCATAAATGGGGGTTTAAATTTTTTGTACTTGCCGGAGTCTCTGGATTTGCATATAATTTTGAGATATACTCTGGACAGGAGAATATGGCAACACGTCCCGATGATGAGCCAAACCTCGGTGCTACATCAAACGTAGTTCTTCGCTTGTCTCGTATAATACCTAAAAATGAATATTACCGTTTATATCACAACTACTACACGGCTTTACCACATGTGGCTTACCAAGCGAAAAAGGGAATCCGCAGAAATAGATTACCTAATTGCAAGCTACCTTCTGAAGCTGCTATGAAGAAGGAAATGCGCGGTACTTCTTATGAGTATGGCATAGATGTGTCATCACTGGTTTGGAAGGACAACAAGTATGTCACGCTTATATCAACATTTGCAGGAACTTATCCAGAAACGTTAGTCAAAAGGTATGATCGTAGGCAGAAAAGAACAATAGATGTAAAGTGTCCATATGTAGTCAGAGAATACAATCGGCATGTGGGAGGAGTGGATTTATTAGACAGCCTAATGGGACGATATAAAATCCTTTTAAAAAGTAGAAAATGGTACATGAGACTCTTTTATCACATGATCGACTTGACGATGGTAAATGCTTTGTTAGTCTATAAAAGAGTACATAAACAAAACGGAACCGCTGATTGTGAAATCTTAAACCAAGCTAAGTTCCGAGCGGAGGCAGCTCAATGTTTGTGCATGATAAGTACAAAATCAACGAAGCGTGTAAGATCAAGCTTTCTTGAGCAAGAAATTCAGTTGAAGAAAAAGAAAGGACCGGCACAACATGTTCCACCACAGGATATTAGACAGGATCAGTTTGCTCATTGGCCGTTAAATATTAACACAAAAATGAGATGCAAGTATCCTAACTGAAAAGGTTTCTCTCGAATAAAATGTAGAGCTGGGCTTTCTAGTTCATTCCAGAGATTTAGTTCTTTTGTTCTTTTTTTAATGAACGAACAATTTGTTCTTTTTGTTCATTAGTTCTTTTTTTTGTTGTAAGCAACTTTGTTCATTGTCATTGTTGAACAATCTCGTGCTTACGAAACAGGTGTACAGAATAAATCAAGGCCGTGTATAACATACATATTTAGGGTATTCACAAGACGTGGTAACCGTCGTAAAATCTTAAGCTTAACATTTTTTTAATGTAAAATAATGATTAAAATGGTTTTAGAGGATTTTTAACTACACCGAAATGTTTTTAAACTGACAAAAAATTATAAATAGCCCCCCTAAAACCATTTTAACCGTTGTTTTACATAAAAAAATGTTAAGCTTAAGATTTTACGACGGCTAACACATCTTGTGAATCCCCTAATTATGCATGTATCTATATATATAAAAATGGTGTGAAAAATGTATAGTAATTCATCAATTGAGAACGGTTGGGCCGATTTGGCAAATTTTTTTTCAGTTGTTCGCAATTGCCAGGAGAAGGTTTTTACGAAAGAAAATCTTGGGAAAACCCTCCGGTGGACCAGGGACCGATCTATTCGAAAAAATCATATTTATGGTCCGATATGCTTAAAATTTGGTACGTAGGTAGCATTTTGCCTATGTTACCATATAGGATCCTTTTTTCCGGGAAGGGGACCAGGGACTGATCTATTCGAAAAAATCGTATTTATGGTCCGATTTGCTTAAAATTTGGTACCTAGGTAGCTTTTTGCCTAGATTAACATATAAGATTATTTTTTCCAGGTAGTTTCACTTCTTCTTCTTATCCGCCATGTTAGCTATCTGACAGAAAACGTGTTTNTTACGAAACAGGTGTACAGAATAAATCAAGGCCGTGTATAATATACATATTTAGGGTATTCACAAGACGTGGTAACCGTCGTAAAATCTTAAGCTTAACATTTTTTTAATGTAAAATAATGATTAAAATGGTTTTAGAGGATTTTTAACTACACCGAAATGTTTTTAAACTGACAAAAAATTATAAATAGCCCCCCTAAAACCATTTTAACCGTTGTTTTACATAAAAAAATGTTAAGCTTAAGATTTTACGACGGCTAACACATCTTGTGAATCCCCTAATTATGCATGTATCTATATATATAAAAATGGTGTGAAAAATGTATAGTAATTCATCAATTGAGAACGGTTGGGCCGATTTGGCAAATTTTTTTTCAGTTGTTCGCAATTGCCAGGAGAAGGTTTTTACGAAAGAAAATCTTGGGAAAACCCTCCGGTGGACCAGGGACCGATCTATTCGAAAAAATCATATTTATGGTCCGATATGCTTAAAATTTGGTACGTAGGTAGCATTTTGCCTATGTTACCATATAGGATCCTTTTTTCCGGGAAGGGGACCAGGGACTGATCTATTCGAAAAAATCGTATTTATGGTCCGATTTGCTTAAAATTTGGTACCTAGGTAGCTTTTTGCCTAGATTAACATATAAGATTATTTTTTCCAGGTAGTTTCACTTCTTCTTCTTATCCGCCATGTTAGCTATCTGACAGAAAACGTGTTTCGTATTTTTTGTTGTACCAACTTTTCAAAAAAAAAA